>NW_021455295.1:0-272 GCF_001605985.2 Dendrobium catenatum
CTATAAAATAAAGCATAAAACAAAAACCCTAATTTCGGATTTCAATCTTTTTCTTAAAAAAATTGACATGAAGGGTAGAATAACATAGATCAAAGGAATTCCTAAAGCTTTCATAAAGAAATTTCTCAAAAATTATCAAACCCTAAAACTTTCTACACAAAAATCTCAAGGAAACTTTCATACATTTGAAGAAACACTTACCCCAAGGCTTTCCCCACATTTTTCCTAAGGATTATCGCCGGAATCTCGCCGGAATCGCCGGCTTGGAAGGA
>NW_021455296.1:0-208 GCF_001605985.2 Dendrobium catenatum
GGTTCTTGTCACTAGGTCTAATTAAGAGATGGACGAGCAATTTTATCACAACAAGAACTTACAAATATCAACATATTACTCACTTTGGCCTAAAGTTTTAAAATTTTATCCTTTTTTGTGGAACATCCGAGAAAGATCATCTATCCAGGAGTACTACAGTATGAGCATCCTTAACTTTAGTGTTCTTGATAAAATTCAAACCACTACA
>NW_021455297.1:0-379 GCF_001605985.2 Dendrobium catenatum
TTGAAATGATCAGAAGAAATTTGTTCATATCGTCCAGGATGATAATATATCATCCTAGACAATTATAACAAATCGTGGAATATCATCCTGAACATTGCCCTGAAAAAGAGTTGTCCGATGTCCAATAGTCCAGTATATCATCCCGGACGATCCTGAGATTGTCCAATCAAGTCATAATTACTTTCCTTAAATTCCAAAAAAAATTTAGAAAAATTGTTCTAGATCGTCTGGGATGATATTTTATAGTACAGAATGATCCACCGGGATGATGTCCAAAAATAAGTAATTCCTAAATAGATTTGACGACAGATTCTTTCTAAATTGAGCTTATCGTCCTGACCGATACAAAATCGTTCAGAATGATGTTTTTGCATTATGA
>NW_021455298.1:0-362 GCF_001605985.2 Dendrobium catenatum
TAATGAAGTTAAACAATCCCGTTTGAACATTCTCTTTAATGACTACGAACTTTTTCGTATGAAACCTCATGAATCGATTTCTGACATGTACACAAGATTTACTCAGATAGTTACTTCACTACATGCATTAGTAAAAGAACTTTCAAACTATGAAAAAGTTAACAAGATTTTGAGATGCATGCCTTCGTCTTATGATGCAAAAATCACTGCAATCATTGAATCTAAGGATTTGAACACCTATTCTATTAATAACTTACTTGGATCACTCATTGCTTATGAGCAAGGGGTGAATCAAAGAAATCTTGATGCAGATGAGAAGAAAAATGAGAAAACAATTACATTGAAGGCGCACAAATCAGATT
>NW_021455299.1:0-333 GCF_001605985.2 Dendrobium catenatum
GCCGGCGGTGGAGGAGCTAATGGGGGAATATGGTAGGCGGACAAGAGGGTGGGATCGGGTGAAGGTGGCCGGCGGCTATGGGGAAAAATTTGTAGAGCTTGGTATGGTGGTTTGGCCGAGGGGTTGAGAGGGGAGGATGAAGAAAGACGATGGCTAGGAAAAAAAGAGGGAACAAAACAAAAACAAAGAAAGATAGAAGGTAAAACGAAAGAAAGAAAATAAAAACCGCGAGCCTCAAACTCTTCCAAAGACTGACGGGTGATTCTTTGCCCTTTTCCAAGGGACTTCAATTCACAAGCTCGGACCCATCCTGCGGCTGGTGAAACTCCGATT
>NW_021455300.1:0-342 GCF_001605985.2 Dendrobium catenatum
AATAGGTGAGCATGTTTTTTTTAACCAATACAAAATGATACAACTTTAGTGTTGGTCTTTGATTTAATCCTTCTCTATGTTTGGAAACTCTATGATTACCGCACAATTATATCTCAAGCTATTCAATTCCCAATAATAACAACTTTAACATTCTTTGGTATACACCTTTTTTTTATTTCACATGAAATAAAATCTTGACAGGTGCTCAACTGCTACAATAAGAGTTAGGCTCATGATGACATTACTTTGATTGTCATCATGTTATTAATTAAGCATCATCCAGGCCGATTTGCTAATGACGGCTGTCTTAATTAAGAACCCCTGATTAGAATTTCTATTTTA
>NW_021455301.1:0-280 GCF_001605985.2 Dendrobium catenatum
TCAATCGTATGGTTGAAGTCGATCTAGTGTCAAATCTACTGTCACTTTGAAGTTCGGGCCTCAGGTGGTGGTCAGGCAAAAGTCTGGGCCTCAGGTGGTGGTCCGGTGGAGCTTAGGGCCTCAAGTGGAGGTCTGGCGAAGGTGAGGGCCTCAAGTGGTGGTCTGACGAAGGTGAAGGCCTCAGGTGGTGATACGGCAATGGTAAGGGCCTCATGTGGTGGTCTGACGAAGGTGAGGGCCTCAGGTTGTGGTCCGGCTAGAGTGAGGGCCTCAGGTAGTG
>NW_021455302.1:0-291 GCF_001605985.2 Dendrobium catenatum
TCCAAATATATAATGTCCAATGTCCATATAATTACACCCAGAATTTGTAGAAAAGTAAAGTAGCCGGGCACCACTGACAACAAACCCGGATTCTAATTCTAAGAATGACGCAAGTGATTTTTGAAATGAGATATATTCTCTCTTGTATCTTTATTTCTTCATCTTTTTTCTTTGTTTCTTCATTTCGTCCTTTCTTCTTCTACAAACTCCTTGGATCTATCGGGTCTAGATATCCAAATGAAAAGAAACTCATCCCTAAATGGGGTATTTTATCTATTTGGATACTAAAAT
>NW_021455303.1:0-261 GCF_001605985.2 Dendrobium catenatum
CTATTTATACAAAAGACAAGAAAAACAGCCCAAAAACATCAAGTATTCAATTCTGTACGCAGTGGATCGTCCTATACGATTGTGGATAGTCCTGGACGATTTTACTTAAACGATCTGAAACGACCCTATTTGAATATGTGTACGAAATGTCTTCGTACAGCTGATCGTCCTGTACGAACTAGGTTCTTCCAATATAAACGGTTATTGCAAGGTCGGTTCTAGAAACTGCTGAAAACTGATCTAAGTCGGTGTATCGTTTGG
>NW_021455304.1:0-297 GCF_001605985.2 Dendrobium catenatum
TTGTCTAATCCCCTTTTAGGTATCAACTTAAGGAAAACATTGGACTACACAAGTGGTGTGTTGAGGTTCCTTGGAACTCAAGACCTACGTGATCTCTATCGCCCATAACATGAAGGATAGTCATCTTTCTAGCAGGATCCATCCCTTGCCTTCCCATAAAGTAATAATAGTTTATTAAACAAGCACTTACACACGAAATGAAAAATTACATCGCAATGGTAGGAAATTACTGAAAAACATGAACATTTCACTAATAATTTACTTAAATAAAAATACATAATGAATCAAAGGTCCTCT
>NW_021455305.1:0-367 GCF_001605985.2 Dendrobium catenatum
TTTTAGAGAGAGAAAGAGAAAGGGAAAAAGAGAAAAGATGGATTTTGGAGGCCGCGGAGCGCTTTTCGTCCGACGCTGCTGTTGGGAAAAATGAAGATCTCGTGGTAAGAACTCCGAATCCTATTTCTATTTTCAAAGATATTGAGTTTTGACCGAGTTGTGATCTGTTTTGTGTTATTGTAGTCGAATTTTGGACACGATTTTGATTTGACACAACTTTCACCGCACAACTTTTAGTATGTTATAGATATGACTATTGTACACGATTTGAGTGTTTTCTGTGATGATTTTACCGGTCGGAATTGATTCTACGCGATTTTAATCGAATAAAAAAATACCAGGACGTGATTTGATTTGGTTTCTATAG
>NW_021455306.1:0-220 GCF_001605985.2 Dendrobium catenatum
AAAAAAAAAAAAAAAAAAAAAAGAAATTTTTATATGAACAGTAATTCAATCGTTTGTTGATTTTTTGACTGTTCATTATCATTTTTTTTTGTTTGTTCATCGTTTTCATTTCAATCTATTGAAGAAGATGAACGGACAGTTAATTTATTTATTTATTTATTTAATTTGCGGTTACTGTAATATGAAACGACACTGCATACTTGAAGAGTTGTTTTGTTTG
>NW_021455307.1:0-327 GCF_001605985.2 Dendrobium catenatum
GACCTTCAAAAATCATGAAGCAAATATAATAGGAGATATTTAACGTCAGTTTTTTAATGGACCTTTTACATAAAAGACACGAAAAACTATCCAAAAAATTGAAGATTTCAATTTTGAGTGTACACGATCATACAATACGATTGTATGTTCGTACGTATGAATATTTCAAATCCTATTGGGTACGAACCTGTTGTGAATCGGTTTGAAATCATTTCATACGCTACCATAGTCCGGTATGAACCAAGTTTGTCCAGGACATACAGTATGAAAATTTTTAAATTTTATCTGTACTAAATATCGGGAAAAAATGAGAGAAAATGGACCCGA
>NW_021455308.1:0-212 GCF_001605985.2 Dendrobium catenatum
CACATGAAGCCATTATTTTAATTAATGATTTATTCACTTTATGTTTTAAAGAACCATGCTAATTTATAACTTCAAAGTGCTTGAAGTTATTAATAAAAAAGTCTTAAATTTTCAAATGAATGCAGTTGTGTCATCCCTAAGGATAAAGCAACTACATAAAGTAATATTTTAATTTATTAATTATTTAAGATTGATTTAAGTAATTGAATTGA
>NW_021455309.1:0-999 GCF_001605985.2 Dendrobium catenatum
TTTTAGAAACTTCAAAATTTTAGTCAATACTTTTTAATTTTTATAGGAGGTACCGCTGTTATTCATAAACTATTGGAAGCTATTTTTTCTTAATTTTGTGCTTAATAGTAAGATTGAACTTTCGTTTGACAAAGCTTTTTAATTTTTTTTTTAGGGTTCTTTCGTCTTAATCTCTTCATTTCTCTAATAAGTTGAATCTACTAATTTATTTGATAAATTTAATTATTTAGGGTTCTTTTGTCTTAATCTCTTCTTGCGGGCTCCGTGTTGCCTGTCGGTCCAAGCCTCCAAGGCTCCTGGCGTCCTGCGTCCACGCCTCCTAGCCTGCGTAGGCCACAGCCATGCTCGTTTGATCGTCTTGCGTCCTCGTCTGTGTCGCTTGTCCCGAGTCCGCGTCGCTCGGCCCTCGTCAATGCTGTCCAGGACACAGCTGTGCTCGTCTCGCGTCCGCGTCTTCCAACTCGCACAACCGTGCTTCGCGTCCATGTCGTCTAGCTCGCATATATTCGTGGTTCGGGTCGTGTCAACCCGGTAACCCGCATGGGTCGGTCCAGGTTGGCAAACTTGACTCGTTTGCAAAACCAGGTCGGGTTAGGGTCAACCCGTTTACAGCCGGGTCAAGTTGGATTTGACTCGAATCCAACCTGTTGATTCAAATTAACACCCTTACTTGAGAGTATGAGAAATGATTCTTATGTGCCATTGAATATGAAAATTTAACTTTTGTATTCATGTATATACTTATTGTATTTATTTCTTATATTATTTCTTATATTATTTCTTAATTGTTATCGATTCCTTTTACATTTTTATTTCTAGCTGTTTTTTCTAATTTTGTGTATTATTAATATTTAGTTTTTTAGTGAAATAGAAATTGTATTGCTAATTTATTTATTTTTTATATTATGTTTTTGAATGTGTAGGATAAGTATTTAAAATGAGCATTATAAAGATTTCAATGTTAAATTATACTACGAGATTATGAGTTTAAATGTTAAA
>NW_021455310.1:0-497 GCF_001605985.2 Dendrobium catenatum
ATCAAAAGATCTTATAAAGAAAGGCTTAAAATTTGCCTTAAATTGAAACAAGCCATCAAAGATCATCTAGGATGATCGACAAATCATTTTATACAATCAATATATTTTTAGTCCTTTCAGCTAGGACAATCTGGGAGGGCTAGATAATTTGGAACCCTTATTTATTCTGATCGTCCAATACGATGTGTACATCATCCAATATAATTAGTTCAAAACCTTATATATCATTCATCACATGGTTTTGTTCATCTAGATTCATATATATTGGATGATGAAGAAATATAACATATCGTCTAGGATGATTCTTAAATCTTCTATATAATTAGTTCAAAATAAGGTATTTTCATACAGTATTGAAAGTTTGTTAGGGATGTTAGGCCCTATGATTTAGTTCCGAGGCTAACCAAGAGGGGGGTGTATTGGTATTTTTAAAAATTCTTTAAGACCAAAAAGAACAAATATCACAAACCAAAATCACCACGAAAAAATAAGTGCAA
>NW_021455311.1:0-238 GCF_001605985.2 Dendrobium catenatum
GCACTTGTTGATTCTGCTTCCTTTGCACTGGTAGAAGGCTCAACTGTTGTGTTTAGGACCTTTTGGGGCCCCCAAAACTGAGTAGTAAGAGTTATCAAGACAATGTCATCTTATCCAATCTCTTATCCATCTTTTGCTTTAAGTTGTTATAGAGCACAAAATTTAAGGATTTTCACTCCCTTCCTCCACTTGCAACAATTTATTTGCATGAGGGTCTTTTGAAAGAGAGGATCCTCCT
>NW_021455312.1:0-268 GCF_001605985.2 Dendrobium catenatum
AAAAAAAAAAAAAAGAGAGAGCAAAAGAAAAGAAAAAATTCGTATGAACCTTTGTGCATTTTTCGTCGTCACCACCCCTTCGTTGCATAAGGTATAACTCCTTTAAACCATAAAACTCCGAGAACCTGATTTCAAGGGTTACATCGCGACAAAACGATCACATATACACGTATTTCTTAGTGTGGTGGGAGGAAGTGTGTCTTGATGCTCTCGATGAATCGGGTGATCACCTAAAGTCCCTTCTTCATAGTCCGTAGCGCACCGGAAA
>NW_021455313.1:0-220 GCF_001605985.2 Dendrobium catenatum
CCCGCAGGATTTCCGAAGGAGGTGGAAGAGGGAATGGAACAAGCTCGCAAGCTTTTCCAAACAACAAACCCGCAGGTTATGGCTTCCAAAAATCACTTTATCACTTAAACTTCTAACACTTACAACATCATCTCATATATAGGCCATAGAGGGGAAACATAACAGCCAAAAGTTCCCAAATTTCCATATAGAAATGAAAGGCCAAGAACCTTCCCCGCTG
>NW_021455314.1:0-421 GCF_001605985.2 Dendrobium catenatum
GTCAGAAACTTCTATGTGACAGGTCCAGTGGCATGGGCTATAAATATTTGAAGGTTTTACAGCTTTTAGATTTTGATTTAGTTTCTGGGATTAGAAGCCTCAGAAAGGGCTCAAATTTGGTGGGTTGCCTCCAGAGACATGTCCCATCAGTATGCAACTGACAGACTCTGAATCGAAGGTCATTTGATTAGGTTTTGAAATGTTTAAAAATTCGCTGAAAAAGACCTTTAGGGCAGGACCTTAAGACTTTGAATTTGACTTGATTGTCCTAAGATCTAGATAGATCCTAAGGTCTGAATAGATCTTAAAGTTAGGAATCTAGAAGGATTCTATAGCCTAAGAAATTCCTAGAACTTGGAGTTTAGAATAAGTTTAGGATCTAAAGTAGCTCCTAAGGTCTAAGCTCTAGAAGAATCCTAGC
>NW_021455315.1:0-1070 GCF_001605985.2 Dendrobium catenatum
AAATCTCTCCTAGAGGACCTAGAATTACTCACCTCTTCTATGTCGATGACGTTATTATCTTCTCACATGTTTCTAAGGAAATTGCAAAGGAGATGAAGGGTATTGTTGATGGTTTTTGTAAATGGATAGGGCAAAGGGTCAATGCTAACAAATCTCAGATTATTTTCGGCAATAGTGTTAGTAATCCTATGAGAAAGAAGATTGCTAAAGTCTTGGGCATCAAAATAGTCAAGGAGATGAGTTATCTTGGGATAAAGTTATCCCTTAATTAGTTGAGGGCAGCTGATTTTCATGATATCTTAATCAATATGATGGATAGACTTAACACTTGGGGGGAGAAATTTCTTTCTATGGGTGGTAAGATTACTCTTATCACTAGCTCTTTTTTGACCATGCCTAATTTTTTAGTTACACACTCCATGATCCCTAAGAAAGTGTTGATTACTATGGAAAAACTTTGTAGAAGTTTTATTTGGAATAAACCTGATGGTAGTCACAGTATTCACTACATTGCTTGGGATGATCTTTACAAACCGAGAAGTATGGGAGGTTTGGGGTTACAATCTCCGATGTTGAAGGCTGGGCCTTTAAGAGCAAATCTAGCTTGGAATTTTCTTCAAAAGCCTGGTACAATGTTTCATAGAGCAATGAGAGCTAAATATGGGAAGAGTATCTTGAATGGTTCTCATAATAAGGTCACTTCTAAGGCTTGGAAGATCTTATTAGATGGTGGGAAGTTTCTAAAAAACATTAATAGATGGAATGTAGGCAATGACAAGGAGATCAATGTGCTGAATGATATATGGATCCTTGATAGATGTATAAACCAGTGGCCGACTTTTGCTGATTGTGCTGCCTTGGAGGGAGTTTGTGTTCAGCAGTTAATGTTGGAGAATGGCCAATGGAATATTGTCTTGCTTCAGGAGATGTTTCATCCAGAACTTGTTATGATGATCAGCCTTATCCAGGTTGATTCCAGCAGGGATGATTTGCTGGAAATGCAGAAGTTCTGTCCAGGTAGGACAGTTTCTGCATTGGCCTTTGAGCATGTGTTAAAAGGAAGATTCAGT
>NW_021455316.1:0-293 GCF_001605985.2 Dendrobium catenatum
ACATAATTTATGAGGTGTCCTTTCATATAAACTTTTAACCATAAAATCGTACAGATGAACATGTGTTCATCTAGAAAGATCAATTGTTTAAGATTGTTTTAATGATGATTAATTTCATCCGCCATAGAAAATGACTGGTGGATCGTGCAGAAAATTTTTTTGTTCCTACGTACGTATAATAACTGATTATACCCAGATAACTATCTACCTGTGTACAGACAAATGTATACAGATTGTACGGGATGATGACATTATCGTACAGTAAGATCTATGTTAAAAAATCAAAATTTTAT
>NW_021455317.1:0-207 GCF_001605985.2 Dendrobium catenatum
TTATTATATTTAGATCTTTTACAAAGGATTTTGCTTAGTTAAATATTCCAATTGCAAATTATGTGGAGTTGGGGAAGGTGTGTGATGAAGGGCATACTACAAGAGAGTGGGCCAAATCTAAAAATTCTCAAACTCCACTTATGACTCAACAAATATATTTAGAAGACGACATCTCCTCAGGATTTGTGAAAGTTGGTGTAGATGTAT
>NW_021455318.1:0-432 GCF_001605985.2 Dendrobium catenatum
AATACGAATCTTATCCCAAATTTTACGAATCTGGAATTTACCATTCGCCGTGGCAGAGCAAAGAATTTGGTCATTACAATTGATTTTTAAAGGAATGTTAATTATCATGTTCACAAGACAATTAGGCACAAAACTCTCTAATTTTTCAACATTCCAAACGTTGTTTAACCAAAAGGAAGAAACTTTAATAGAATCAACAGACCTGGTAGACAGGTAAGAGTCAATAGAAAAATCACCCAACCATTTATCTTGCCAAAAAAACACATTACCTCTACCCAACCCCCATTGAATGAAATTTTCCGCTTCCCCTTTATAAATAAGACAAAGCCTTTTCCACGACGAGGAATCAGTATTCTTTAACACACATAAAGACGGATGAATGTTCATACAGTATTTCACATTCATATAGCGAGCCCATAGACTAATATTAGT
>NW_021455319.1:0-4321 GCF_001605985.2 Dendrobium catenatum
AAACTTAACTCACTAAGAGAAGAGGAAGTAAATAACCAGAAATTTGTATCAAAATATTCATCATCTATACAAGAGAAATAATGGACCATATATATAGGCACCAAAAACATGAAAGAAACAAAAGACAAGAAGGTTATTGGCAAAACAACATAAAAGCTCCCTCAAGTGAGGGTAAAACTATAATAAAATAAATAACCCCACAAAAATCTTTTACAACACATAAAAACTAAAAATATAAAGAACCAATCAAGATCGTAGATCTCCAACCTCTATGATGACCCCCTCCAAGCTCTTATGTCCCCATCGGCTAATATGTTGCATATGCATGTGTCGTGACTTATAGAATACAAGCATGTCATCCAACATCATTGTTGCATTTTAAAATGACCTCTTGCATGTATCGTTAAAATATATAGGGTTTCAGTCAAGCATGTCAATTGACATTGCAATCACATTCCATATACCCCCGCATCTATTTACCATAACCAAAGGGTTTCACTCTAATATGTCTTCTTTTTTTTTACATTACAATTGTATTTCAAAATTATATTTAGTACACACGTGAATGCATCATCCAGTATACATGTAACAACATAAACTCGCATGGGCCCCGATGAGCATGTTGTAAATACACACATTATGTTTGAGGATGTTGCATGGGTTAAAAAATAAATATAGATTTGAACCCAATCCTTTGTCGACAAGTGCACAAAGTTGACAAGGTTCAAACCCATAAAATGAAATAGCCTATGAATAGGACTACAAGTGAACCAAATGCTCAACGAGCTACTTGTTTCTCTGTTCGATTAAAGCTCGTTTGTGATCATTTAACTAACTAAACAAACAAACTTGAATAACATTTTTAATACTCGATCCTTAAATAAATAAGCTTGAAGACTAATGTGTTCGGTTCATTTATGTTCATGAACAACCTCATTTGAAGCTTGTGAACAAGCTCAACAATTAGCTCGATAAGAAGCTCGATTAGTATTCAATTTAGAACTCGTGAATAAGCTCAATAAAAATATTCATATAGATTAATCATATTTTTCATTTTAAATAGACAACTGCTTTTATTATAAATTTAATTTCATTTTATTTTACACCTTCAATGGAATGAATTGGTTCATGAACAAGAGACATTTCACATTTGTCAATGTTTGCTAGATTGTTTGTTTGATATGTTCATGAACAAATATAAAATGAATCATAGATCATTTGTTCGTGAACTCATTTGGTAGCTCAAAAATACTAGTTATGTATTTATTCTTGATCTTGCTCATTTGGTAGCTTAAGAATACTAATTAGAATTGTTCCTGAACGTGCTTGTTTGATAGTGTACAAAAATTTGCTAAATATGTTCACGAATATAGCTCATTAAGGCTTGTTTTTTAAAGCGAATCGAACATGAACACCATTAATTTAAACGAACCAAACATGAACACAAATAATAAGGCTTGAATCAAACACGAACCAAATTTGAACAAGCTAATAATAAACGAACTCAAATATTAACACTCACATACTCGGCATAGTTCAGTTTGTTTGCAGCCCTACCTATGAACACCCTGATGATGGTTGGGTTGACAGAAGATCTCAATCTAAGGGGACCACAAATATTTAAAATGCCTCCCAAATGCCTATAAAGATTTAAAAATTCCAAAAATGTCAGAACCTAAAATATTAATCATCAAACACTTAAAGAAAAATACATATTTATCCTCCACAATAATTTGTTGGGGTAGAAAAATATGAAAACTACTTCAACTACCAAAGAGCTAATGACTAATCAAAAATATCATTATGATTCATTCTCAATCTATCTCTTGCCAATAAGTATGTGGAATGTGTCTTCTAACTAGTGGTTTCACTACCAAATGGCACCACACCATGGATTTCGCCACTAAATGGCACCACAAGTAAACAATTATGACGAAGGCCCTCTGAATCGACCGAGTGGTTTCCTGCCAAATGGCACTACTAAATTATGGTCATTGTTAAAGCTCATATGTTCCCCAATGGCATTAAATCCTTGAGATATGAATCAATGAGATATGATTGATAGGGCAAAATGCCCTTTGTTAGCTAAGATAGATTCAAATTTATCCCCTTAGAAAAATACTCACTCCATGTTTACAAGGTACCATTGGACGAAGCAACGCAGGGCTGCCGATAAGGATCCTTCTATCAAGTTGGATCGACTACCTCCTCTGACTAAGTAGACCAAGGATCATGATGGCCCGGGATGACAGAACCATGGGATCTTGTCAGCTTATAACCATTCCCCCATCATCCATTTTAAGCGCAAGATGGTGAAATTTTTTATTTAAATATTGAATTTCCACATACAAAAATTAATGTTGTAACTATTTGCCTAATATCATATATCTACGGATACAATGTATTCATTTAATGATTAGCCTTAATCAAAAGTTCTCTTTCATGATCGGGAGGGGTAATTAACTATAGGGGCTTGTGCCTGTAGGAAATCAAACTCAGATCATAAAGTCCTTGAAAAATGAGGGTGAAATCTCTGGTTAGTTTTTCAAGCCCAATTTTCCTTCTAAATTTTTACCCTATAACTTAATCTATTAAAACTCACTCAAAAGTAGGGGAGGCTAGGGTGCGAATTTTCGAAGCCCACATGAATGATTGTTCTAATCAAGCTTCATTTAGGATAGCTTTCTTATTGCTTCTTAAAATAGCTTGTTAGTATAAAAAATAAAATTTTTACACTAAAGAACTGCTTTAAGAAAGCTGTTCCAAACAAAACCTAAATCATGCAATCTTAATAGATCACTGATTAATTCCATAACACATGTCAATCCACATAAATATAATATTTTGTGTAACATAAATAAGTCTTAGCAGTCTTTGCCTTTTAATTATAATATTTTTAGCAATAGTTTTCTTCTAAATCTCAAAAATTTAAGTGCGAGGAATATTATTCACAGTAGCAAAATCCTCACATCTTCTTCTCAGTTCTTTCATGAACAACAATATTTAGACTATTCATAACTCGCTTTCATTTCAATATATAGAGATAAAATCATTCTCTCTTGTCAATGATGATTAGCCTAAGAAATCATTCTCTGTAATTAAATTATGTGTACCTTAAAATATTATTATTGTTATAGTCTACCCCACGTAGTGGGACAAAGGCTTGATGTTGTTGTTGCTGTTGTTGCTGTTGTTGCTGTTGCTGCTGTTGTTGTTGTTGTTCAACTTGTAATGTAAGCCCTCTACCCTTATTGAGGACTATAAGAATGTAAAATTTGTAGCATTCCATTCCTTTGCTTCTTAATTTGACTATGGCATGTCTATATAGTGCATGTGATGAGAAAAATTAGATTTCATTTGGGACAGCTTTCTTATTGTTTTGTTTTTCATAATATAATCATAATTTTTGTTTGGCTAATCTTTTTTTATTGGCTTCAAAAAAATTTTGTTATGAAAAATTGCTTTCTATAATAACTTTAAAATATTACTTTCTCTACATCAGTTTTATAAAACAGTATCAAACAAAACTTTAATGTTTTGTGTATTCTTATAATTTGGACAGATTATTTTTTATAATTTGAATTGATTATTTTTTCAGTATAATAGAGGTAGGAATAGCATTTCGCAGATGAAAACTTTTAGAGCAAGATGTATTTTATACCCCATTGATTTTATTTTATGATAATGTGCATTTCAACTTAATAACTATATATATATATATATATCACTCATTTAATGATGCATTTAACAGATATGAAGCTTATTTTGATCATATTTTAATAAAAACAATTTCGTCTTAAAATTACTCTTGTACATATCAAAGGCACCAACCAATTTGACCAAATTATTAATAGGCTAGCCTAAGATTTAATTGCTAGCATCCAATGCCATGAAAAAAAAAAAAGAATAATAATCAATATAAGTCAATAAGAATAGATTTGTAGTTATTATTTTGGTTCAAATGCCCACAAGTCAAAAGAAAATTTGGTTTAAAGCTCAGTACATTCTTCATGGGTTAGTAAGCAAAATGACTAAAGATTCTCCTTGTACAAAAATACAACATTAGCACAGTATATTTACACCTAAAAAAAAAATTATTTGTAAGAAAAATTAAAATATGGTCAGATTTTATGATCAAATATATAATAATTTTGAGTGATTGTGTATATAATAAAAATTCATCTTGTACTTTGAATATTGCTTATATTGTTGTCATCGCTATTATCATTGTCATCTCAACTCAAAAAAAATTGGATGTTCTATTTAAATTAAATACAGTACATAATAAAACAACTTAAGGCTTCATTTGGGACAACTTTCT
>NW_021455320.1:0-734 GCF_001605985.2 Dendrobium catenatum
TAGTCCTCGAGGTTCTCTATATTCTCTAAGAGGTAGTGAAATGAGCTAAGGTTATCTGCCTTCTTTAAGAGGGTTGGAAAGAAGCTGAGGTTCTCTGCCTTCTCCAACAGGGATAAAAATGAGTTAAGGTCTGCTGCCATCACCGAGAGGGTGACATAGTATATAAAACTCCCTTGCATTATAAAGGCTTCAAAGGTTTGGTGAAAGTGATGTTATAAAGGCTTATCCTCTTTGATGTGGGAGCAAAAAGAGAGTAACTTTTGATTTATACAAATTCTTAGAGTGGAGGACTCCGGGGAGTGGACGTAGGTCAAGGTTGATCGAACCATTATGAAAATTTTTGGGGTTTTTTCATTTTTTGTATTTTACTTTTATGTTTATTTTTTGTTATAACATCTTGGAGAATTTTTTAGATCAATATTCTGTTGTGTAATTTAGAATTTCATCATCAACACTAAAATTTTTGTTAAATTGTTAGCATCTACATCAGGTAATTAAATTACATATTTTAGAACTCTAAATAATCTTTAAAAATAGTATTCTTCCCTAGGATTTATTTTTAAAAGTACCTATTGACCCCCCCCCCTCCTGATGCATCTCAAATTTTTGAGTGGTATTAGAGCAGGTCATAAAAACAATGTTTTAGAAAACCATGAGAAAAATTATCAATGGCACATTTTGTTATTCATAACACTACAGAGGGTTATTTAATAACCCATCCACCTTTATTTGAA
>NW_021455321.1:0-346 GCF_001605985.2 Dendrobium catenatum
AGGAGATTTATAGCTCAATTAAACTAACTATATGCCCTAATTCTCCCTAATGAAAGATAATTAGATCATACAAATATTTTTTTTACTCTTTAAACACTTACTAACTACTAATTAACTATGATTATCAACTCATAATGATCTTCATTTGCTCTAGCCGACTAATGAATAGCTTTTAGATCTGCTTGGATTTGATACAGTTAGTAAAAGTCGAGCTTATCCCAAAGTGATTTTGTCTTATTATTAGTTGAAGTTTGTGGACTTTTCTTTTGTTTATTGGTGGCTGATTCAGCCTGACAATCCAATAAGGAAGTGTACAAAAGTGTGCGATTAGTTTAGAAAAAATATG
>NW_021455322.1:0-275 GCF_001605985.2 Dendrobium catenatum
CCATTGGGGGAAAAACTGTCCGACAAGAGTCTAAATATCGAGGTGGCGATCAAGGCCCGATACTCTTACGCAGGCTCCTATTCACTCTTAGTGGGGGAAAAACTGTCCGGCAAGAGTCTAAATACTGGAGGAGGCGATTAAGGCCCGGTACTCTTACGCATGCTCCAGTTCACTCCTAGCGGGGGAAAAACTATCCGGCAAGAGTTTAAATACCGGAGGCGGCAATCAAGATCCAGTCGGTGCAGTTTTCCTTTCAACTTCTAGTGAGAAGAAAT
>NW_021455323.1:0-836 GCF_001605985.2 Dendrobium catenatum
TGCCCAACGGAACGGCATACAATTACGACATAGAATTTTATTTCTACCTTTTCTAAAAAATTAATAAAAAAAATTATAAATTTATGTCTGAGCCCGAGTTCGAACCGGGGATCTCTAGTGTGTGAGACTAGCGTGATAACCAACAACACCACCCAGACGATAAATTGTCTTTGCTTTGGTTATATTTTTAATTTAAATGAAATTTAATGTATTTCTTAGGTTACAATATTAATACACATCTAGCTACATCTAAATCCTTTATTTTAAATAAAACTTATTAGATGACTTAGTTCTCGTATTTGTAATTACCTACACTAATATCGAGAGATCATTAAGTAAAAAAAAATTATTATAATATTTGATTTAATGGAAGAAGACTCATGATTAATCGCTTAAGTCAATATAATTTTTATTATCACATAAATTTAAACTTTCTTTTCATACTACTTTGAAGAAATAAATTTTCTTTCATTATGTAACTTTGATTCGATAATTTAAGGTTAAATAGGCATGTTAATATACCGGATTTAGTTTATTTGTGATTTTTTTTAAATAAGCATCGAATTTAAAAAAAATAATAAGATGGTTCTCCGATGCCATACAAATAGAGAAACACTTCTCATAAAAATGTGAATAGCAATTAATTTGCATTCAAATTAATAACATAAAATTTTTTAAACATGCTCTAATTTGATCAAATATGACAAACATGGATGCATCTTGTACATCAACATAACTAAAATAAATCTGATCATAAAAAATAAACCTAGGAGAATATAACATAGATCATATTATCAGGCTAAATTAAATATGTAAATCCAACAACACTTTATCAT
>NW_021455324.1:0-871 GCF_001605985.2 Dendrobium catenatum
CATTTGTTGACCTCATTTTTGGTATGAGGTTACTAAGGCCCTTCCAAACTCCAGATAAATTCTAGGTCCTAGGATCAACTCTAGACCTTAAGATCCTTTCCTAGAGCGAGACCTTAGGGCCTACTCTAGAGCCTAGGGTTCCCTTAGATCCTAGATCCTAAAACCCCTCTAGATCTTAGGAGGACCAATCTAGACTCAAATCAATTCCCACCCTTGATCAACTTCAACCTCAAGTCAATTCCTACCTTTGATGAACTCCAACTTCAATTTAATTCCTACCTTTGATCAATCTAAATCTCAAACTTCATTTAACTCAAACCCCAATTAATTCAAATTTCAAACATATCCAAACTTTGATTTAATCCACTTGGGAATCCAAAATTTAACTTAGACTTTGATCCTATCTTCGATCTAGCTTTGATTCTATCCATTCATTAACAATCACCACATGATTGTAAATGATTTGGATATTTCAATCACTCAAACTTGAAATCCATTCCAAATCCAGAAATCCAGGCTCAAATCCAAAGTCTTGAGGCCTTGTCCTAAACACCTTTTTAAAGACTTTTCAAACATTTCAAAACCCAGTCAAATAGCCTCTAATCTAGGTTCTATCACTTGCAAAGTGATAAGACATGTCTTTAGAGGCTACCCTCCAATTTTGAGCCCATTCTGAGGTCTCTAACCCCAGAATCTAAATTAAAATCAAAAGGGTGTAAAACCTTCAAATATTTACAGCCCATGCCACTGAACCTAACCCCTTGAGGATTTTGATCTTGGAGCCCTTATCAAAGCCTCCAATCACTTCCAGACTCTTGAGCTTAACCCACTGAGCAGTAAACTACATTTTTCAGATCCATTTTTGACCCTA
>NW_021455325.1:0-308 GCF_001605985.2 Dendrobium catenatum
ATGTGCAGAAAACTGTGTGAATATCCAAATCGTACCTAACCTAAGGGTAATCTAGTCGCCAAACACATCAACCATCCATATAGTGTAGTAAAAAGTAAGCAGACACAGCAAAGTAATTCCATACACAACATGCAGTAAAAACCACGAAAAATCCGGCACACAGCAGTAAAGTAAACACCGGCCTAACCTAGATCTAGAGTTGGTTGTCCTAGCAAACCATCTAAAGCGTGTGTAAAAGGTCATGTGGCTAGGGTAGGTCCTAAAGTGGGTGATTAGTTAAAGTTGTCTGAAAGTCTGGGTTTGTTAAG
>NW_021455326.1:0-1688 GCF_001605985.2 Dendrobium catenatum
TTTGAAAATGTGTTGAACCGAAATGAAAATTTTTTTATTAAGTTTTTTTTATAGAAAAGGTTTTTCAACCACAGAGTTTTTAAACCAAAAATAAAATGACAAATGTGATTTTATTTTTATAGTCTGTGCATTTGTACAGTGCTAACGCTATTAGTCTGTGCATGTTTAACCAAAAAACATGCAAATAAGAAATTATTGTGTTTGTTTGTATTTTGACTTTGTGTCATTTGGTTTGTGTTATTGTCTTGTATTTTTTATTTTTTGTTAAAAAAATTTTTGAAAAACAAAAATATTATTCTTTAATTCAAAATTCCTCCTTATTTTCATGTATTCATCATTTCAGGGGGAGTTTAGGATATTTTTTTTAAATTGAAATCATACAAACAATAATTATTTTGCCATCATCAAAAAGGGTGAGATTGTTAAGATAGTCGCTATTTGCATGTTTTACATTTTTGCAACTTGTATAGTTTTGATGATTCTAAATATTATTGTTCAAATGTGTAGTTATCTCCTAATAATTTTAGAAGATTTGTATTTGCTCTTGTTTGTACTAACATTTCAGGAAAATTGAACTCCAGACTATGAAGACTTCAAATCAAATTCAGCATGAGATACTTTGTGAATTTGAAGCTTGTACATTTCTTTGAAATAAACTTGAAAGGGAGTGATTGTAATTGAGTGAATAAAAACATACACACACACATAAGGAGATCATATAAAATTTATACTGATCGTACGAGATGATATCAGTTCGTATAGGACAATCAGACAGTTATCTCCTATTAAGATCACATAATACACTATGACAAATGCACAGACTCTAAAAATAAAATGCGGAAAAATAAAAACAGTAAAGTAAATGACACCAGATTTATAGTGGTTCGGTCTAAACCATGGTTCGATCTAAACAAGACCTACATCCACTCCCCAGAGGCACCCTCTGAGTATTGTACTAATACCTGTTGAGTCTAGTAATTAGGTTATTAAGCCTAAGTTAATGTCCCAAGGCTACCAAGAGGGGGGGTGAATTGGTAGTTTTAAAATTTTTAAGCCCTCTCTTAAAAATTATGTTGAACCGAAATGAAAATATTTCTTTTAAGTTTTTGTAGAAAAAGTTTTTTCAACTACAGAGTTTTTTAAAACTAAAATTAAAATACGGAAACGTAAAAACAGTAAAGTAAATGACACCAGATTTATAGTGGTTCGATCTAAAACCAGACCTACATCCACTCCTCAGAGGAACCCTCTGAGTATTGCACCAATACCAATAGTGACTCTCCTTTAGCACCCACAGCAAGGAGAAGAAGCCTTTACAACACACTCTTTTCACCACTCCCCGATGAGGCAGAGAACCATCGTTCTTTTACATAATCCCCAGTATTGGCAGAGAACCGTCCATCCTTTCACACAATCCACAGTGTTGGCAGAGAACCGTCCGTCCTTTTACACTCTCCTAGTGTGGGCAGAGAAAACCCTTCGGCTGTTCACACTCTCCAAGTGTAGGCAGAGAATCCTTCGGCTGTTTACACTCTCCAAGTGTAGGCAGAGAACCCTTCGACTGTTCACACTCTCCAAGTGTAGGCAGAGAACCCTTTCGGCTGTTCACAGTCTCCAAGTGTAGGCAGATAACCCTTCGGCTGTTCACACTCTCCAAGGTGTCGGCAGAGAACCGGATCTCCTGACAG
>NW_021455327.1:0-237 GCF_001605985.2 Dendrobium catenatum
GTGTACGAAATATCTTCGTACAGCTGATCGTCCCGTAGGAACTAGGTTCGCCCGGTACGAACGATTATTATAAGGTCGGTTCTAGAAACTGCTGAAAACCATTCTAAGTCGGTTAATCGTTTGGACGAAAATTTATTCGTCTGGATAAAAATTTTACAGAGGACCGATCGTCCTGGATGATTATTTATTTTGTCTGGACAAAAATTTTCCAGAGACCAGATCGTCCTGGACGATTAT
>NW_021455328.1:0-866 GCF_001605985.2 Dendrobium catenatum
GATTCTGGAAAAAATCGGGATGATACACACTCAGACAGAGCAGCTGATGCGGGAAAAAACCTGTTCTCCCGGAAAGCCCAGGCGGGAAAGAAGATAAAATGGAGTGAGGTATCGTTGTTAACGAAGTGGTAATTTTGTTGTGAAAATAAAGAATAGGTGGTATGAGTGTAATATTTAAGAATTAGGTGTTACATATGTAATACATATGTTATAAAGTAGTATGTATGTAAAAATCCCTAAATAAATTTGATCAAGCTTGACACAGTTAAAAAAAAATAATAAATCCTCCGAATCGCCCTGTGAGGTTTGGCGTCCATGCTTTGAACAATTATTAGGTCAGGTGACCTAACGTAGCTCTACGTTCAGACGCCAATAACATGTCGCCACGTGGTCTTACTCAATACCGCGTGGCCCGACGACTTGACCTGGGATTGCTATGTTCGCGTATTGCTCGGTATTGCTAGGTATTGCTCGGTATTGCTAGGTATTCCTTGACAATAATAAAAAATATCGCTATGTGAAGACCAATACCGAGAAATACCGAGCAATATCGAGAAATACTAGGTATTGCTCGGTATTTCTCGTTATTGCTTGATATTGTTCGGTATTGATCTTCTCAGAATGATATTTCTCATTATTGCAGAGCAAAATCGACTAATACTGAGCAAATATCGAGCAAATACCGAGCAAATACCTAGCAACACGCGAATATATCAATCCGTCTCCGTTTCAGGTCAGAATTGTCGGACCGCGAAATAAATAATGAGAATAGTTCTCACTATTTTACTGACGTCCTATTTCCTCGGCCCTATATAAAACCCTAAAACCTCCTCCGGCTTCCGCTGTCTTATTTCCGCCGGCCAAAC
>NW_021455329.1:0-209 GCF_001605985.2 Dendrobium catenatum
AGCTAAAGGAATCATCTAAAAAGAACATAAAAAATCATAGAGAACCTTAACTTTATTGCTCAAAAGACTAAAGTTATGGGATGAGACAACTTGCCTAATATGGACCTCAATAGTGAACAAAGGTGCAATGGAAGGTTAAAGCTGAATGCAAGCTTGCCATTCCATTAAGGTGTCCTTTGATTCCCCCTTATTACTTATTTGAAGAATTT
>NW_021455330.1:0-254 GCF_001605985.2 Dendrobium catenatum
TGACACAAGCAGAACAAGAATAGAAAGGGAACAAGGTTATGCGTGAATAGTGTAGAAGAAGCAAACAGAGCTATTGCTTTAGATAGGTTTAAATATATTATGTGTTAAATGATATCGAGAATATAGCTCACCTTAGTATGTTGGTTAAGGGCTTTGATTACTAACCAAGAGATTTTGGATTTGAATCTTACATATATGATATTTGTGAGTTTTCCTTAATAACTCAAATATCCCCCAAAAAAATTTGATATTAG
>NW_021455331.1:0-200 GCF_001605985.2 Dendrobium catenatum
TTGAGCTGAATTTGAACATAATTCCAATATTAAAAAGACATTGAAACATTTTTTTATTGAACCTGACCTTTAATTGAGCTTTAAATGAACCAAACAATAATTGAATAAAAAAATTATGTGATGTGCGAATAGTCAAATGTTTACAGCTTTTTAAAATAGATATAAACATAATTATTCATTAAAAATTCCCTAAATATAAT
>NW_021455332.1:0-367 GCF_001605985.2 Dendrobium catenatum
TACCGCCTTTATTTCTTTCCTATGCTATATCCTACCCGTGAGCTCCATTGCATTAAGTTTTATGTTTCTGCCATTGCTTTTCTCTTGACCGTACATTAGAGGTCATACATGACCACTGTAGCTTTCACCTTTACTTTTATTTTATTATTCTTGCTGCATCATTTCTACACATTTTTTTTCATGGATGAAATGCCATTCGTTCATTAGCAGTAGCTTTTACTTCTTTTTATTTATTTATTATTACTGTTCTTGTTTTATATATATATATAGTTAGTGGTATTAGTCATCATTATTATTCAACATGCATTGTCCTTTTTGCTCATTTCCAAACTATTCCTTCCAGATTTTTGGAATGCCATTAACTTCA
>NW_021455333.1:0-206 GCF_001605985.2 Dendrobium catenatum
AATATTAAATATTATAATATTTATTTTTAAAAATCAAACTTATCTTTTTCTGCGGGTGTAGAAGCGGAGTGGACTTGTCAATTAGATTGATATTTAAATTACATCAATTTATGAGAAGCAAATAAGGTAGAGAGTACACAATTCATCCATGCAATCATAATATATTCATTTCCTCTCATTTATTAGAACAAACCCTTCTTTGTGTC
>NW_021455334.1:0-574 GCF_001605985.2 Dendrobium catenatum
AACATTTAAAAAATATCGGGTGGCATTCTCCAGGGTTAATCAATTAATGTTTGAAATTTTCTCAAAGATCGTCTCAACGATAGGAGGACACTCTTAAGTTGGCTCAAGCTCCTCCATCGATTTCTCTGTAGGCTAAGATATGCATCCAAAGAACCTAGACCAAGTCTCCTCCTTGGAAGGTTCTAAGTTTCTCTATCTTATCACGAGCTTTAACCACTCAGGTTTCGAAAGAATTTGAGTTCTATTAAGCCTTAAAACAAAGCTCTGTAAGGCCTCGAGCTCCTCAAATTAGAGTCGGGCATTCTGCTTAGTCATGGATTAATTTTGAACGGCAATTCCCAGCATTACAAAATACTCCTCTAGTAGGGTTGATCTTGGACCCAGTATAGTGTGTAATTTTGTTGAAAAAGACCTTAAAGGAAGAGATGCCTCTATGGAAGGACTTATACTCATTTCTCAAGGACAGGATTTGATTTCTTTTCAAGAGTGAAAGATTCATTCATTTTATTAAAAATTTTCTCTAGCCATTTGGACCCTGTCGGAACGACATGTGGGAACAAATTTATCAATTAAA
>NW_021455335.1:0-373 GCF_001605985.2 Dendrobium catenatum
TAGGCGACGGGCTGGACCACGTTATCACGCGGCTAAAGGGATATAGAGACCTACTTGATAAAATTGATCACTAAGTAATATTCAATAAACTAAAACAATTTGAGAATTATATAAAGGCCTACTAGATAATATTGACAACTAAGTTAGATGTTATGCAAGAAGAATCAAACTATCCTGTTATAGTTCATAATTTTTAGCAAAAAAAATATTATCTTTTGGAAAAAAAATATATAAGGGATATAAAGAGGGCAATATGACGGGATATTTAATTAATAATAATTATGATCATGATAAAGAGAACAAGAAGAGTATGAGATAATAAAAGGAGAATACAAATGAATATTCAATAAATGTTAATTAAGACTATAAAATA
>NW_021455336.1:0-354 GCF_001605985.2 Dendrobium catenatum
TATTATTATTTTATTTTTATATTTAATACAAAATACAATATATTTCATATGTTAAAAATATATTAATTTTATTTTTATTAAATATTAAATAAGTTGACTTGAGCTATAACGGTGGTTGCTGCCAAAACAATGAGGACTGTGGCATTTGTTTGAATTTTTATTAGGTCCGGACACTGGACGTAGCTCTACGTACGGAGTCCAATAAAATCCCGACACTTGTCCTGTACTTGTGGATATTAATTTTTTATTTATTTTTGTTTTTTTCTTGCTAGCCCGATCGACCCGGCCCAAAATATTCCTGCTCGGTACCGCTCGGTACTGCTCGGTACTGCTTGGTACAAATGTTAGGTATCA
>NW_021455337.1:0-245 GCF_001605985.2 Dendrobium catenatum
TTAGAAGTTATCTAAATACTTCTAACCAAGTTAAATCCTTTCTCGAGATATCAAACATCTCTAGGGATCTCTTTAGAAGTTGCCAAAATGGTTCTAAACTTCTCTTTCAAGAGAAATCTAAAACTCTTTCCTTAAGGTGATATATAGAAATCTCCTTATCTTTGTAGATCTTGTCTAAATCCAAGCTTAGACTTTCGTAGATCTCTCTTTCTCTTGCAAATCATACCCTATTTGATTTGGAAGAT
>NW_021455338.1:0-427 GCF_001605985.2 Dendrobium catenatum
CTTTCCGTTTACCACACCTTTTGAAGCTGTCGGCCTCCAGTTTCGCTCCAAAGCCTTCGACTTCCCCAATTTGTTTTTTTTGTGCGACATTCTTGAGGAAGAACGCTTCTACTCTCTTCCTTCTTCGTCTCCGACGACCTCGAGGCGAGTTGGAAGTTATTTGAAGCTTCCAAACAGCGAAGGAGAGCTTCAAAACCTCCCAAACAGTGATTTGGAGCCTCCAAATCACCTTGGATTGCAGCGGCGACGTTGGGAACATCAAGGACAGCAACTAGGAGCTTGAATCGGAGCTTGGAGCAACTTTGGAGCTTGGAGGGGACTTTTGACAGTAGCTTGGACAGAAATTTGGAGCGCTCGGACAAACCGGGAGAGGTATACCTTTGAAACTTAGGCGAAACCTTAAGGCTCCCTAGCCAATGCTATGTGG
>NW_021455339.1:0-650 GCF_001605985.2 Dendrobium catenatum
AAAAGGGATACTATCATCGAAAACTTTAACAACAACAACCTTTTCCAGTCTCTTGGCATTTTCCATTTCTTTATCTGATTGGAGACGAACAACATTCCCATCATCTGATAAAAAAGATCCCAGGTCCAGGTTATCAACTTTAACATAATGCTTTTTATTCCACGCCGAATGCAATCGCACCGTATTCCCTTTAAAAGCTTTTGACTCCACCTCTAATTGATCGTTTATAGATTTAGCTTCAGGAATAACATTACTAGCCTTCAGATGCAAATCCTCATTCACAATGTCTGCCTCCCGAAGATTGCTACTAACCAGATCCTTGACATAGAAGTCTCTTTTAATTGGTGATGAAGGTAAGAATTTTGAGTCAAAATTCTTACAGGAAGAAACTCTCAGATCAGAAGAAATAGAGCAATCCAGACATCGATCACCAACCCCCTTAAAATTTCCATCCAGAAAAGACTTACCCTTCAAGAAATTCACATCTTCATCCCTGATAACATTCTTACCTTTGCCAGAAACCAGAATAGGTAATTTTGATCTCCCTAATAAGCCACCCACATTGATAACAAGGGGTTTACCATTAAAACCCTTAAAGTTCTGGTTGAATCCTTCCAACACCTTAGAATTTCCATTGAACACCTCCGAAG
>NW_021455340.1:0-568 GCF_001605985.2 Dendrobium catenatum
TTATTCCGAGGGCGTTGCCTTTCGACTCCTATTTATTCATTGTTGTACGCTTCATAGATATATCAGGGGTCCAAGGGGGTAGCACCCCTTGGTGAGGTTCGACCTGCCCGGTTAGGTTGTCGGGTCAAGGGGCAGCTCCCCTAGAATAAATTTTTGTTGTAAGGATATTTTTGGATTTTCTTTATTATTTCTCTTTTTTATTTGGTTCATCGTTCTCTAAGAATAACATTTATACATAATGTGTTTAATTATGTTGGGGCAAGTGCTTAAATACCATAGTATTTTAAAACTTTCATGATCCGCCCCTATACATCCCTCCAATCATGAACCTAAAATTAGGTTGGATAATATTATAATAATGTGTAATTATTTGGATTAAAATGAAAAAAAAATTGTTTAATCCTTAAAAAATTAAACTATCTAACCTTACTATAAAATATAAATGAAGTAAATCTTCAAAATAACTTGAAAATCTTTACACAAAAAAAAATAACAAGCATACTATTAATCAACGTTTTTAAAACCGGACCGGACCGGCCGGCCGGTTCGGTTTTCAGCTGGAACCGGG
>NW_021455341.1:0-1217 GCF_001605985.2 Dendrobium catenatum
ACCACAAACCTCACAATTTTGTGATGATCCGCTATATAATTGTAGATACAAGAATCTACTATTTTGCATAATTGAAAAATATAGAATTATATAATTAAGAATAACTATTTGATTCATGATGTAAGGGTTGCAAAACTCGGGTTTCCATGATGGAGTTAATTGTTAGTTGTCAAGCGATAGTAATCAGATGACAAAAGTTAAGAAATGATTGGGCGATTGTTGATGGTCGGTGGTCATCAGCATTAATACTCAAGAGATGCAAAGAGCTCTTCAGCTCTCTCAACTTTCAAACCTCCTTCACGTAGAAAAGATTCATCTTTATAGTTTTTGTTAGAGCTTTTTATTAAACTTGGCTTAAAAAAAAAAAAAAACATCAAAAGATTTTGAACGTTCCCACATTGATCATAAATTGTTTATTCAATATTTTATATCTTAATGATCTCAAAAATGAATGTTTTTGTGCCTATTGGATTCATCCCATCAATTTACTCGATTGGATTTAAGCATGCAATATTTGAATACCGTTTGATCATTCAAGTAATGTCTTGAAGATTTTAAATATATTTTAAAGCTTCGTTTGAAATGATTTTCTAACTATTTCTTAAAGCAATTTTTCAGTACAAATTTTTTAACTATTTGTATTAGAAAGTAGCTCAAGAAGCAATAAAAAAACAGTTTCAAACGAAACCTAAGTGCTTTATTTGGTTTAAGTGAACTCAAATTGATTCACTTGAGATGATGATGAGATCATCTCGTCGAGATATTTAGTTCAACTATAAGTTGATTAAAACCAGAGTACAAAAGATTTTAAATATGAATTGGGAAAAATTTTAATTTAAATATTATCTTAAGTTTCTTATTGTTCAAATTAAATTTTTTTCCACACCTGCCGAGATGTCTCTTAAATACAACTTTTTGATATTTATGTGGAGTATTACAATGAGTGGCCAATGATCATTCATCATAAGCACGCAATTATTCTGTGCGGATGTTTGATGCAGCTCTATATTCAGAGGCGAATTAGATTTAGTCACCTTAGTGGTACCGAGCTGCAGATGTGGCACATTTTGGTGGGTCCCCGGACGGCGTTCGACATCCACACAGAATAATTAATCACATCTTGCTAAAATACTATAGGGGCATTATAAACATCTTAGAGGCCATATGAATACATAGAGTTAGAGAGAGTTATTTATATAATCACCTCAATCAAAGCT
>NW_021455342.1:0-483 GCF_001605985.2 Dendrobium catenatum
ATTTTATGTCTTTTGTCAATTGATACACTTTGTGTATATAAATTTTTTTTCAATTTTGACGTCATTACCCATCTTTTGTTGGCATCATTGGCCAATTTTTTTTTTATTTTTGCAAGCTTCATTCTCTTTCAAAAACTCTTAAAAATAATCTTAGTTGTGAGTATATCTTCTAGGTATTAGAGAATATGAGCTATCTCTCTAAAATAAGGAAGAATAATTCATAAAACAAAATCAATAACCAATGACAAGAATAACGGGGAATCTTGATGTGCCAAAAAGACTTTGATCATTATAAATACAAGATAGATTTGCTTTGGCAAGTTTAGAAATGATCTTAATTTCACATACAATTGTTACTTTGAAATAGATTTTTGATTAGAAAAGAAAACTATGCCACTAAAATAGATTAGAGAAAGATACACAATTAACGGTATATTTTTATCATCTAATAGATTTAAGAGATGTGAAATATTGACTACAAAT
>NW_021455343.1:0-280 GCF_001605985.2 Dendrobium catenatum
CTTAATTTTCTAACATAATGACCTCCAAATTGACTCATATTTAAACCTAAGGTATATGATGTCACTAAGTTTACTATGTTCAAGTTTCACCCCTATTGGGTGTGTTTACAATCCCCTATGAATTTTCTAAGTTTTCTAGATATTTTCTTAATTATTTTTCCTATGTGTCTCTACTATTCAAATAGGCATGAAACTTGGTGTGTCTAACCCTGACATACATACAATCATACCACAGAAATATTACAGCAAAATATTAAAACCCTAAGGAGTTATGAATTTT
>NW_021455344.1:0-220 GCF_001605985.2 Dendrobium catenatum
ATAGAAGCTTTAGGAATCTCCTACCTTAGTGTTTAGGTGCTGTCCACATCCCAAAACCAATCTTAAACACCTAGGCTTCTTCACCAACTGTTGTGGTTTGCTGTCCAAACTTTTCTGCACCCTGTAGTGAGTCTAAGTAAGCCTAACTGAGAGTCTAAATGATGTACCTTGCACCCAATCTTGATTAGGTTTCACTTGACACTTTTCAATGGACCCGATA
>NW_021455345.1:0-289 GCF_001605985.2 Dendrobium catenatum
TAATATGTTACAAGAGTCTTATAAGTTTTCTTTTAACCTCACTACCTTATGTGGATGTGGGAGGGATTTTAGCCCCACTTGTTATATGCATGTATAAGAGATTAAAGGGAGGCATAAGTGGAAGCAGAGTAATAAGCAAGCATTAAGAAATGTTTAATATAACCATATATTGTATATTCTCATAATTGTAAATAAATTAAGTATAAGTAATATTATGAAATGAATATTACAAATCAATGAATTTCTTTATGAACCTTGATGAAATGTGAGTCAAGTGCAAGTAAACCTT
>NW_021455346.1:0-238 GCF_001605985.2 Dendrobium catenatum
TCTTGGATCCTCCTCTGGCTATTCATCTAGTAGGACATTAGAAGGTACATCAAATACTTCTGTCATCTCTATTGGTAAGCCATCAATGTGTTCCTCTAACTCACCCTCATGAGTTAGATGGCCTCATCCCTTAGGATGTTTTCTAACATTTGTAACTCCTAACCCTTTGGATTATATTCCTCTTGTCCTTATTCCTACAACACCAGTATAGGATCCACCTGATCACTAACGTCACCAT
>NW_021455347.1:0-660 GCF_001605985.2 Dendrobium catenatum
CGAAGGAATCGATCGAACTCGGGATGGGGGGTTCCCAGCCGAGCTAAGCATCGGTTGGTTTCCTCGAATTTCAAAATATTACATACGGATTTGAAAATATTATATAATAGAAAGAGATGATAGTTGTTGGAGGTGAAAACAACCTTTGAGCTACCACTTAGAGATTATATTACCTTCAATTTCTTCGAATCAAATATATGCTAATAAAATAGAGATGTTAGGTATACTTTTAAGTATTTGATTTGGGCTCAGTCAGAATTTGATTGGTCCAATTTTGATATCGTTGGATTCGTTTCGTCGAGATGTTCAATTGAATCCGTATCTTTTAGATGTTCAGTTTGCTAAAATCAGACTTTGAATAATCTTGAATTTAATCATGAAAATTTCTTATTCAAATATGCATTGAGATTTGTGCTTGCCCAAGATGATTTTTGATGTGGTGTCAATACTCATTTAATGAAGTTATTTTTTCTATTCTTTATGTGACGTTATTATAAAGATTTTATTATGTGTTTTATACAGTTAAGAAGTTATTTTCAATCTTAGAAATTTATGTATGATAAAAATATTCAATAATTAGTTTGATAAATAGATTAATGTATCAAAAATCTAATTGATCAAATACTATATAAATGGATCATAAATATAATTTTTTTATTT
>NW_021455348.1:0-288 GCF_001605985.2 Dendrobium catenatum
TTTTTAATATTAATTGGACAATTTATTAGGTAATATTGTGTAGTTTTTTTATTTAAATATGTACTTACCTCTTTTATATTTGTTTTAAATAAAATATATTAATAATGTTAGATCACAGTTGAGTCTTTTTGTGAACTTGTTAGATAACATAAAAAATAACTACCATAAATGAAAAAAATAAAGTTTTTATGAAACAAATGAAAAACTGCTCCCAAAATTACTTGAATTTTTTTTAGAAAAAGTGTTGTGTGAGGAAATACATAAACAAATCTTTGTAAGGAAATATTA
>NW_021455349.1:0-405 GCF_001605985.2 Dendrobium catenatum
GCTACATTCAATCGTCCCGACGTTTGAGAGAGAAAAAAAATTTTGTCCTGGATGATTATAAGATCGTACAGATGAACTACAATAAAACTGCTCTCAGAACGTTTCATATCACGCAAACTGAATCTTACACACATCGTCCAGTAAGAAAAATATCGTCCCGGACGATTTCAACACATTTTTAGATTTTTGAATTTTTTATTGAATAAAATCAAACAAAACATTCAAAACACAGAAAACAAAGACAAAACCATAGAATCTAAAATAAACTCATTCAAAACACTAAAAAAATTACAAAATTCAAAACAAAAATCAAAGACAAATAACTAAGAAAACATAAATATCAATATTGCAAAAACATTTTTATTTAAACATTCAAATCAATAACACCAAGCCTTGTTCTTAATG
>NW_021455350.1:0-2079 GCF_001605985.2 Dendrobium catenatum
AAAAAAAAAAAAAAAAAAAAAGTAAAATTTGAAGTAGTATAATTTTATTATATCTAAAAAAAGTTGGATTTTGGCAATTTTTATTAAATACCCTGTAATTCTCTATAATTGTCATCATCATCGCCGATCATCTCCGACTACCAATGCATGCCCTATCGTTGCCACTATATACTGCTAATCGTCAACCGCCACAATCGTCACTGCTCATTGTCAATCATCAACCACACCACAATTGTTGAATTTTTTAAAACACATTTATTTTACTTCAAATAAAATAAAAAAATCACTTAGAAATTATTTCATACTCATGCAAAAACCACAAAATATTTCAAATATTTAAAGCGCATCAGATTCTCTTTTATTTCCCATGCAACCTTAGTGTGATCTCATTTTAGTAATGGATTTCAGGGTGTTTCCAAATTAGTGTCTTTTATAACTTTTAAATTTGGGAGAATTAATGGAATATAAATGGGACATGGTACAGATTGATGTCCCAAATACTACTTTGAGGCCAAGGCTTACAAAAAAGAAGAAGAGAATGAAAAACCTTTTGAAAAGCACAGCCAAAAATATACAAAAATGTGGTGACTTTGGGTCATCGTAGTAGTACTGGTAAGAATCCACTTAGTAAACAAGCATAGAAATGCAATTTCTGATTTATATAGATCATGGTTTTGGGTTGTGATAGAACTGCAGATCACTGGCTATCACAATCACAGGTTATTTTGTTCCTACAGTAGCAGCATAATTTTAGTAGTAATAGATCTAGTGAATGAATAGTGACTTTGGGCAATAAATTCATTAATAAAAGTACACGTTTTAAATATCTTGAATCTATTGTTCAAAATGATGGTGATATAGATGGGGATATTATCAACAGAATTCAAGTAGGATGTTTGAAGTGGAGGAATGCATCGAGCTTGTTGTGTGATAGAAAAGTCCCCCTCAAACTTAAGGGAAAATTCTATAAGATGGTGACGAGATCAACAATGCTTTATGGTGCCGAATGTTGGCCATCAAAAGAGAAGCATAATACTAAGTTAAGTGTTTGCAGATAGGAGGATGCTCAAGTGGAAGAGTGGCTTACCCTTTAGAGATAGGATACTAAATGAAAATATACGTGAAAAGGTTGGAGTAGCTCCAATGGAAGATAAGATTAGAGAGAGTCGCCTTAGATGGTTTGGTCACATAAAATGACAGCCTTCCGATGACCCGGTTAGGTAATTAGAGGTATTAGATTTGACTTATGTTAAGAAAAGTAGAGGTAGTCCTAAAAAGACATGGTTAGAAAATATTATAAATGATCTTTCTTTATTAGATTTAAATGAGAATTTGACAATTAACAAGACACCATAGAGAAAAAAGGATTCATGTAGCCGACCCCACGTAGTGGGACAAAAGCTTGATATTGTTGTTGTTGTAGCAGCTGCACAATTCTTTACTGTTGTGCCCTATCAATGCAGAATTAGTAATGCTATTACATAAGCTCTGTAAATTAAAAACAAAAACTGGCTGAACTGTAGCGTACTGGATATTAATGTCCATAAGTATTATTAACTATTACATAAGTCCCGTATTTAACTCCGCCATTTTTATGCTTGAACCATTAAATTTAATGTTTTGTTTGGGATGGCTTTCTTACTATTTTGTAAAGCTACTTTTTAGTGCAAAAATCTCTTAAAAACAGGAAAAAAAAAGTAGTCTAAACCTATCCCAAACGAAGCCAAAAAGTATAACAATGGCAGTTCTTTCTGTCCAGCACTCCTTGATTAATGAATCATATGTATAGGGAAAGAATGACTCTGCTTTGGACAAATTAGTGAACAAGAAGTTCAGAATGATAGTTCACAAAAAAAACTGATTATAATAAAATCACTTAATATAAAGTTGGAAATTTATATTACAAGAGCATTCGTTAATGAAAGCAAACGATCATCAAAACAACACAATCTTAAAAGAACTTTCAATACATAAGAGACTTAACAGAACTAAGATTATTGTTATGTTCATAATAACGACATCAATCATCATACCTTCATTTTCTTCCCCTCCAAAGCTTGTAATTGGAACCTTTTATTG
>NW_021455351.1:0-244 GCF_001605985.2 Dendrobium catenatum
GGATGATCTGGATCGAACAGCTTGAATTCAGGGCGATGCTTTGGAAAATTTTTCTCTGATTTGAACTGATCGGTCGGGACAATCATGAGATCGTCCTAGATGATCAAGCCAATTTTTAATCATCCAGTTTGCATTCAGGGCGATGCTCTGGCCGATCTAATGAGATTTATACTGATCGTCCAGGATGATGTACATATCATCCTCGATGATAAAGTCGGCAACTTATAATTAATGAGCTCCTTTG
>NW_021455352.1:0-227 GCF_001605985.2 Dendrobium catenatum
GTCCGGAGCGGTTCCCACCTGGGGCCGTTAAGAAACTACATGCTAAAAGTGTGGGTCCCTTTAAAATAACTTCAAAAATAAACAGTAATGCTTATGTTTTGGACCTTCCTGAAGGTTTCAACATGAATCCCTTGTTTAACATCGAGGATCTAGTAGCCTTTGATGGCCCTGATTTTAACCCCGAAAATCCATTGAATCTTGAGCCTTGTGAGTCCATACCTAGTGAG
>NW_021455353.1:0-356 GCF_001605985.2 Dendrobium catenatum
GTCTAAGTTGTCCATCCAAATAAAAAAAATAATAATAAAATAAAATAAAAATTGTCCATTAAAATAAAAAAATGCAATTTACCCAAAAAAAAAATGCAAGGGTATGGATGTAATAAATGTAGTTGGAATAGGGCTTTTTGTTATTTGTGTTGTTTAATTATTTTATCTCATCATTTGATGTTATTAAACATCACTATTAGAGGTGAGCAACTTTCTTTGAGTGTTGCTTAAGATAGTGAAGTAATGAGTGAATTGTGTACAATATTGTTCTATTTTTAGTTTTTTTTTTGTCTCATAAATTAAAAAGCAAAGCTTACTTAATAAATTATGCAAGAAAATAAGAGTGGTTTAATATA
>NW_021455354.1:0-1334 GCF_001605985.2 Dendrobium catenatum
CTTTAGCTGCAACGACGGGTGAGTGAACCCAAAGGAATCCACTTCTCCATCCAAACTCTTCTAACAATTGAATCAAAATCTACATTAAACTCAAACACAGTCAGATAATTAATGCCATCCACTCTCAAGATGTTTAGATTAGTAAAATAAACCTATGATATTTTGTCTGACCGAAGCTCATGAATAAGAGAATAAGCCTAAAGAAACCCCAATGAAGCCTCATAATGCATGTCAAGGAAATACAACTTGATACGGTTTGAGCAATACAAAAAGACAAAGGAGTTGAGGTCCTGATGAATACCAGAGATGTTCTTATTGGACTCCATAATTATCATGAAAAATTGGGTATCATGCATAAATTGCTACTCATGCTCATCAGAAGAAACTCCAACAACTAAAAGGTCTAAATTAGCCAGTTGGATTCCCATCAAAACCTACTTGAAAGCCTCAAGACCGTTGACTTCCAAAACTTTCTAACACAAGCTTAAAAGTTTGACAAGGTTGTTAAGCCCTTATAAACAAGCTCGAGGCTAATCAAGAGGGGTGTGAATTGGTAGTTTTAAAATTTCTTTTAAAAAAAATGTTTGAAAACTTTTAAAATATTTTAAAACAAATAAGATTAATCCTTGATGCAGAAGAGATTAACAAAATAAATAATAAATTTTAACCATACAATCAACCGTAGAAAATTTAAGTACATAAATTAAAATACAAAAAAATAATAAGAAAGAACATAAGATTTATAGTGGATCAGTCAACTTGCCTACGTCCACTCCTTGGAGACACCCTCTCCAAGTATTGCACTAAATATTTAGTGACTCTCTTTTTGCTCCATAGCAAGGAAAAGAAGTCCTTACAAACTCTTTCCACCATCCCAATGAGGCAGAGAACCTTGAATTATTTTTCACCCTGTAGGTAAAGGCAGAGAAACTAGAATCCTTTTACTCCTTCCTAGAGTAGGCAAAGAACCTGGTCTGTTGTTGATGATTATCTCCCTAGAGCCACCAAGGAACTAAGGATTAAGCTTGAAGAAGATGAATGAATCCTTGCTTGGAGAAACCTCCAAGATTCCCACAACAAACACCCCCTCACAAGATTCTCCCTCTCTCTCCTAAATCACTTTATCCTTTTCTAAGCTCTTTTAGGTTAGAACTTCAGCAAAAGATTATGTCAAAGGAGAAATACTTAAGCTTAAATAGAAGAGCTCCAAAAAAGCTCTAATTTTATATTTTGTGCAACTAATCATCTAGGATGATCAAGATATCATCCAATACGATTAGCTCAAAACACCACAATCAGCCTGTATGATTAGCCTTGCCCGGTACGAACTGTTC
>NW_021455355.1:0-271 GCF_001605985.2 Dendrobium catenatum
TTTTTTTTTTGCCCACCCTAAAAAAAGAAGCTGGATTCGCCCCTGAATATGAGTGGTAGAAATTAAATATATGAGTGGTAGAAAAGAAATATAAGTGGTATATTTGATATTAAAATAATATAGAGTGGTATGCATGTATATTAAAATTTTAGGTGCTAGATATGTAAATAAGATATCATAAAGTGGTACGTATGTAAATTTCCCTAAAATTAAACATTCATCATGTGTCTTATTAAGAATCAAATTTTCATATATATATATATATATATTT
>NW_021455356.1:0-220 GCF_001605985.2 Dendrobium catenatum
ATTTTTTAGTGAATTTCCAATCAACTTGCATGTCTTCCTCCATTCTTCTTCGTACAATAAGAAAATAATGTGGCTTGATTTACCTCTAGAAAATATGAAATTAAATGATTTTTTCAAATAAAAAAATTTATTTAAAACCTTCTCTCTGAATATGAAATTAAATGATAATAAGAAAAATAAATAATGTAGTATAATTTATAAATATAATTTTATAATGTGA
>NW_021455357.1:0-254 GCF_001605985.2 Dendrobium catenatum
CTTGACAGGAAATGGTCCAAATTTGCGTCGTCCCAGTTTAGAGTAAGCTCCTGGCGGTAGACGTTCCTTCTTCAAGCGTACTAGGACCAGCTCTCCCGGGTTGAAAATCTTTTCGCGGCGATGGAGATCCGCCTGTTGTTTATACTGCAGATTTGATTCCTCTAGCTTGAGCCGCACTTTGCCCAACATCTCTGTGAATTCGTCCGCAAGGTTTGCAGCCGCTTTGTTGGTACATTTCGGTAATACTGCAACAT
>NW_021455358.1:0-286 GCF_001605985.2 Dendrobium catenatum
CCTCGAGTCTTTGGCGCGGTCCGAATCACGACATTCCAAGTTCCAACGGGCGGTCCTCGAAATTTTTTTCTTGGTATTTTATGACTGCAGCGGGAGGAAGAGAGAGAGAGAGAGAGAGGCATTGAGTCTTAGCCTTTATTATTCATCCAGCGGCTGCCAGAGGTTTGAGAATCACGCAAGAATTTTTTAAATATGCGTGGGGTGGGTGGGCTGGAATTTCAAATACACGCCATAATTTTTTAAATGCTCCAGAATTTTTTTAAAAATATTTAAATTTTAATAAGTT
>NW_021455359.1:0-324 GCF_001605985.2 Dendrobium catenatum
CTTTGGGAAAGAATCATTAATATAATAGATTATTTCTCTAACATCCTCGAGTTTATGTTATGTACGCTATTCGACTGAGCTTGTAAACTATGCACCACTACGACAAGATTGGCCAAGATTTGAAATAAGTCGAGCTTAAATTAGGTTGGGTAACATGGATCCACTTTTAAGCTTATTTTGCTTGAATTCCAATCTGGATTGTGTTGGAATTGATATATATTTGAATTGGAGTCTAACTTCACTAAGTGCATTGAGGTCTTCTATTCATAGACAAGCATTTTACTCTAGAGTTAGTTTATATCAGTCAGCTATTCTAAGTGATGG
>NW_021455360.1:0-284 GCF_001605985.2 Dendrobium catenatum
CAGGGCGATGCTCTGGATGATTTTCCTCTGATTTGAATTGATCGGCCTAGACGATTGTGAGATCATCCTGGACGATCAAGCCAATTTTTAATCATCCAGTTTGCATTCAGGGCAATGCTCTAGCCGAACTCATGGGATTTGTACTGATCAGCCAGGACGATTTTTATATCATCCTGGATGATATAGTCAGCAACTTACAATTAATGAGCTCCTTTGAAGCTCTTCTATTTAAGAGCTCTTTTTCATCATTTTTGAATATCCTTGGCTGCTGTCTTGACCTGAGA
>NW_021455361.1:0-205 GCF_001605985.2 Dendrobium catenatum
CCACAATCAACTCTACCACTGGAGGAACTTCCTTACTGCCATCCAAGCTAACAATCTGGTGTCCATCCATAGAAAGTTCATGGGTGTTGAATCCCATTCCAAAGATGATGGTGTTCCCTTGGTCATTAACAGTCGAGGACAACGCTCGGTCGAAAGAGAAGATCAATTAGCCAGCCATTTGAATTTTCTGAAAGTTAAAGAGAGG
>NW_021455362.1:0-950 GCF_001605985.2 Dendrobium catenatum
AAGAATGAATGTAGTAAAACTCATATTGATTATTTTCTTGTAAGAAAAATAAATCGTTTAGATTGCAAAGATTGTAAAATTATTCCGAGTGAAAGTCAATGTACTCAACATCACTTATTAGTTTTGGACTTTAAGATGAAGGAAAAGAATATGAAAAATATAGTATATAATTGCTCTAGGATTAGATGGTGGAGTTTATAGAACTATAATAAAAATATATTTGAGAGTAACATTCACGATTTTAAGATTTGACGGTGCATGAAGCAACTAATATTATGTGGAAAATAGTAGCTTGTTGTAAAAGATGTGTTTGGAGTATCAAAATGAAAAGCTTTTAATAGTAAAAATTATTGGTGGTGGAATCAAAAAGTGCAAGAAATGATAAAAAATAAGAAGCTCAGTTATAGAAATTTGTTTAGTGGTAAAAACTTTGAAAATTGGGAAAAACATAAAGTTGCTCGTAAGGAGTCTAAGAAAGTTATCTGCGACGAAAATACTTTAGCTTTTAATGATTTATATAATATATTAGATACTGAAGAGAGCGAAATATATATGTATAAGTTAGCCAAACAAAAATATAGAAGTAGTAAGGATTTAGTTCAAGTGAAGTGCATCAAGGATGAAGATCAAAAAGTGCATTTTTAGAAGAGGATATTTAAGACTGCAAATGAACCAAGCATTCAATGAGTTACTCGTGGCTCAGCTCGATAAGAGCTTGTTCATGTTCGTTTGATAAGGTAAACGAATGAGCTTGAACACTTTTAATAAATATTCGATAGCTAAATAAACGATATTGAACAACTTAGCGTTCAGCCGTTTATGTTCATGAACACGCTCATGAACAAGCTCGTTAAGAACTCGATTAGAGCTTAACTAAGAAGCTCAATTAGAACTATATTAGAGTTTTAAAAAAATATATATTGTTAAATTTATTTTTACTAATATCGTTT
>NW_021455363.1:0-273 GCF_001605985.2 Dendrobium catenatum
GCTAAAACTCTTAAAACTTAGAGATCGCATTGATTATTTGATACTTTCAAAAAACTTGATTTCAGTTTCATGATTGAGAAAAATTACTTTGGTTTATTAATTATGAGATACTTTCTTTGAAAACAAGTTTTGAATGGATCTTTGTATCACATTTAGTTATTCCGAGTTAGATTTCTGTTTTCCAAAAGAATTTCGTACCCTGAAGGATGTCCGATCTAGGGTTAACAGAATCGAATGTTCTACCTTCTTCTGATTGGAATTTGTTAAACTCCT
>NW_021455364.1:0-872 GCF_001605985.2 Dendrobium catenatum
CATTTTAGCAAATTTCAGCATGTGGACTGGACAGAAATTAAATTCTGAAAAATCATCCATTATTTTCGGGAGCAATGTTAATGAAAGAAAGAAGAAACAAATAACCAGAATTATTAGTTTTAAACAAGTTAAGGAACTTGTTTATCTTGGCATCAAAATGACATTGAGAAGAATGGTGGCAAGTGATTTTTATTTCATCATTGAAAAATCGCTCAAATTTCTCAATGAATGGGGAATAAAGTTTTTATCTCTAGCAGGCAAGATAGTTCTCATAAGAACTGTTATTTTAACAATCCCCAACTTCTTCACTTCTCATTCTTTAGTGCCGATGAGAATACTAAAGGAGATTGACAAAATTTGTAGAGAATTCTTATGGAAGAAAGCCTCAGGGAAAACAGGATTGCACTATCTTAGTTGGGAAAATCTTTGTAAATCAAAGAAGAATGGTGGCTGCGGGTTTCAATCCTCAAACACAAAAGTATCTCCTCTTAGAGCTAGATTATCATGGAGATTCCTTAACAATAAGGAGTCTTTACTTCACAAAACTTTGGCACCTAAATATGGTACTTCTTTTGGAAGTAATGGACTGAAGAAGTCTTCTTCATCTTGGAAAATTCTTAATAATGGAGGTGAAGCATTGGATCCACTTATTAGATGGAATATTGCTAATGGTAATTCAATCAAAGTATTCAAGGATAAATTGATACTTGATAGAAGAATCAATGAATGGCCTACTCTTGTAATCCCTCAAGAAGATGATGATCTGTTTCTAAACATGTTTATTGAAAATGGTGGCTGGAATGAGGAGAAACTGAAACTGTTCTTTGGTAATGAACTTATTCATCTCATAATGAATATCAAAATTGATACAG
>NW_021455365.1:0-222 GCF_001605985.2 Dendrobium catenatum
CTGCGTGCCGAGATCCCCGAATAAATATTTAAAACTCTAGAATGTCAATTTTGGAAAAAAAAAGAAAAAAAAAGGAAAGAAAAAAGTGAAAAAAAAATAAAATAAAAAAATAAAAATAAATAAAAAACAGGGGGCATTTTAAATATTTATTCGGGTCGACATCGCGATGCGTGCCGAGATCCCCGAATAAATATTTAAAACTCTAGAATGCCAATTTAAAAA
>NW_021455366.1:0-227 GCF_001605985.2 Dendrobium catenatum
ATATGTTGGCAAAAATTAAACATTTTTAAGAATCCAACTCATCATATAGACAGCTTCCTCATTTCCATAAATCATCTCTGTACTTTAATATTCATTACCAACCTCACAATGATCATAATCATCATTGTCACCGTCACAGCTTCCTCATTAGCATTATCTTCGATGGATTTTGTTAAGTCATCATTTCACATTTTCCTCCTTGTATTATCATGCTCACAGTGGGATAA
>NW_021455367.1:0-922 GCF_001605985.2 Dendrobium catenatum
AAAATAAATGCGAAAGTAAAAACAAAGAAAGATCACACCAGATTTATTGCGGTTTAGTCAACTCAACCTAAGTCCACTCCTTGGAGGTGCCCTCTGAGTATTGCACTACAAATGTGACTCTCCTTTTGCTCCCACAACAAGGCGGAGAAGCCCTCACAAAAACTCCTTTCTGCCAACCCCGGTTAGGTAGAGAACCCAACTCTATTTGTTTCCTCCTGGAGAAGGTAGAGAACCCAACTCCTTTTGCTTCCTCCTGAAGCAAGCAGAGAACCTAAATCCTTTTTCTTCTTCCTGAACCAGGCAGAGAACCCAACTCCTTTTGCTTCCTCCTGAAGCAAGCAGAGAACCCAACTCCTCTTGCTTTCTCCTGAAGCAAGCAGAGAACCTCGACCAATTGTTGAAGCTTACCTCCCCTGAACCCCCAAGGATGAAAGATGAAGACTGGAGAAGACACCTAGGAACCTTGCTTGGAGCAACCTTTGTGAATCCCTCTCACAAAGTCCCCCTCACAAGTTCCTCCCTCTCTCTCCCTCTCTCTCCCTCTGCTCTTGGCTCTCTCAGGTCAAGATAACAACTAAAGGTCTCTTTGCATGAGAAAATTCGGGTCCTTTAAATAGAATATCAAGAACTTACATTATCGTCCAGGACGATAAGAATATCGTCCTTGACGATCAGTACAAAATATGCTCAATCGATCGGGATGATTTGGGACGATCAGAAGAAAATTGGTTACATCATTCAGGCCAATACAATATCGTCCTACTTGATTAGTTCATATATGAATTCAATCATCTTAAACATCTCCCAAAATAGAGTCTAGCAGATGTTAATCAACAAGGACGTAGCCCTGGCCGATCCTACGATCGGCTCGGCTGATGTGATTGTATCAATCAGCCTTAATTGCTTTCTATAATTCTCCAAA
>NW_021455368.1:0-960 GCF_001605985.2 Dendrobium catenatum
ATTACTAAAAATACTAATATTTAAAAATATTTTTAGGTATAAAATCCTGATAATAAATGTTTTGGTAAAGGTTTGTAAGCACTAGTATGGGATCCAATATGAAAAGTAAAAACTTGGCTAATATATATAGTGAATGAGTTCAGATTTTATACCAAGTCGTGGAGTTAAGGAAGAAAAACTAAAAATTATGGAGTATGTGTTAGAGGGAACACTCATGAAGAAGATGACTGTGATTATTATAGTATTCTGAATGAGGTTCTTGACCTGGAGTACCCAGGCAAAGATGAGAATTTTATATGCTTGTTTAACTATCAATGGTATGATCCAGTACATAATAGAGGCACAAGGGTTCATCCTGTGTATAGTTTAGTCGATGTAAAACATATTAGAAGATATGAGAAGTTTGATTTATTTGTATTAGCAAGTCAAGTTATTCAAGTTTATTTCAACAAATATCCCAGTGGTCGTAAGGATAAATAAGATTGGCTAGTTGTTATAAATAGAAAAGCACTGGGAATAATTGATAAATAATACGTTATAGCAACTACACATCAAGAGAATGAGTTGTCAAGTTGTAGGCCTGTTAAAATAGAGGAGATATCAACTACAATAACTAGTATTGAAATGTAGTTAGAAGATGTTAATAGTTCACTAGCTATCAAGTGAGAATGAGGATGAAAGTGAAGATACCCTAGAGAGCAATGAAAGTATTTCTGATTATGAATAGTTTTTGTAATTTAGAATTATAAAATTTTAATTTTAATAATATTTATAACTGCACTTTTTAAATTATGAGCAATGAAAATGTTAATTACTTTTTATATATATTACAATGCTTTACAATGCTTTACTAATTGCTTATTTTATAATGCTTTACTAATTGCTTTATTAAATGCTTATTTTAATGCTTTACAACACCTAATATATATTACAATGCTTTACTAATTGCTTCTTTTAATG
>NW_021455369.1:0-299 GCF_001605985.2 Dendrobium catenatum
GAAAGCCTCCTTTGATTGATTTATGAGGTTGGCAATACGACTAGCTTCACCCTATCATAATAATGAAAGGTTTGGATACCAAATTTCCTCCTTTGAACTTGGCTATACATCCATCATTGAAATGCTTGATTCTAATTTAAGCCTGAAAGGTTTGAAGATTATTTGATCATCCAATTATTATTCAAAAAATTCTAACTTGGTTCAAGCAGCTGATTTGGCTTATTTGGATTGAAATTGGATTAGTTTTGGGGTTGTTCAGTTTCTCTCATTGATAAGTTTGGTTTGACAATAAGTTTGCT
>NW_021455370.1:0-221 GCF_001605985.2 Dendrobium catenatum
CCTGATCTGGTGATAGCCAGATTTCAGATCTAGCTTATAGAACATCACTGCACCATATAGCTCATCCAATAGCTCATCAATCACAGGAATTGGGAACTTGTCTGGTACAGTGCCTTTATTCAGAGCCCTGTAGTCCACACAAAATCTCCAACTCCCGTCCTTCTTCTTAACTAGGATGACTGGGATGGAAAAAGGGCTGTTGCTGGGTCTGATAATCTCTG
>NW_021455371.1:0-548 GCF_001605985.2 Dendrobium catenatum
TTGCGTCATGGTGCGCCATTCGCCGTTAACAGGTATGTACATACATATACAAAAGAGCAATTGGCATGGAAAAAAATTGTTTGAGAAAGAGGAAAAATATGAAACCACAATCAGAGAACTCGTTATAGTCCTCTCAAATAAAAAGGTCTACAAAGTTCACATCACAAATAAAGTTTCATTGCTATCATGTGCACAAAAGAATTTTCACATCCCCTAGCTATCTGAAATTAAATAAGAATGGTAAGCAACAGGTCATGATCATGGTATGCTTCAGTAGTGGGTATAAAGCTCGATAAATCTTAGCATCCCAAGTATAAAGCTCGATAAATCAGTAGTGGATATAAAGCTTGATATCGTATTGAGAAGGTAGTCATCAGAGCAAACATTGGTTTCATTATGGATGCACATGAGGATCACATGTACATTTCCAGGGCCTACAAGAGAAGTTGTCCTGACCATTTATCTAGCTACTAGATTTGAGGCAGGGTGCATCAAGCAAATCTTACGTTCATGTTTAGGATTTTTCAGGAAGATGCTCATGATTTATA
>NW_021455372.1:0-230 GCF_001605985.2 Dendrobium catenatum
ATGAGCACGCCTCCCGCACTACCCAATGCGCCTCTGCTGGCCTGCGTGACCTCGCTGCTTGCTGCACGTCTGCCCGCGTAACCACGCTATGTCTGCCAGTGTGACGGTGCAGCGTCGCATCTACCCGCTGCCTGGGTCAAACTGTCCCGTCGTCCTACGTCCCCGCCGTCCCGCATCCTTGTCGTTGACGCAATCCGGAATGGCCTCGCTTGCCGACGTCCCTCCGTTGA
>NW_021455373.1:0-278 GCF_001605985.2 Dendrobium catenatum
CCATGTGGGTATATAAAATACGCACTATATACGCATACCGTAGGCGTGTAAGACGCATCTCATACGCAATCCTTACGCAAGTGATAGTTCTTGGTTTTTTCTCACAAAAATTTAATTAATTCAAATTTAATTGATTCGATGCATTCCTTCGGTTTGAATCATTCACACTCTCTTGCTCTCTCCCCCTCTTGCTCTTTCCCCCTCTTACTCTTTCTCTCCCTTGCTCTCTCTTGCTCTCTTTTACTATTTCTTGCTCTCTCTTGCTATCTCTCTCTCTC
>NW_021455374.1:0-1066 GCF_001605985.2 Dendrobium catenatum
TTTTCTATTCCGGTGAAAATTTTAAAAGTTGGTGGCATGAAGCCTTTTGGATAAGGAACTAAGTCATATTCTTCGGGGTAAGGTCTACCCTTTGGAATAGACGAGGTTCCTTGAGAAAAGGCTAACGCCTCCCTTACCTAGTCCTCGATCAGTTGCTTAATGTCTTTCTAGGGCAGAGCAGGGGGAATCGTAAGTGCTACTGGAGATGCCTCTGATAGGCAAAGAGGGATCACTGGTGTCGACTCAGGAGGTTTGGGACCAGATTCAGTCTTTCTAACTTTTTCCACAATTTCTTAAGCCGTTTGTTAAATCTTAAGTGAATCCTGCTCTGACTTATCAAATCTTTCTTGCATTTCTTTGACTTATGACATCATAGTTCTCAACTGGTTTTCCAAATCTTTAATGTGTTCTTCACCCCTAGCCCTTACGGACTCATCTGAATCGGACCCAGCAACCTATGGGTCATCGTCTCTAGCAAGCCGGCATCTACCAGGTTCGGCCTCCTTGTTGGAACCTCTAGTTTCGACCATGGAGACACTACCAACATAGTCGTCTTCCTCTCTAAGGAGGTCATCCAGGTCTGGATCAAAAGAAGTCGTTCCCTCTTTATTTAGCAGAATGTTTCTTATCTCTTGTACTACCTCCTCGACTGGTCTATACCCAATTGACTTAGGATCGAGGGGTAGATATCCTTTGTATTCAGCCATATCAAGCAATTCTTCAGAATCCAGGAGAGCAATGATTTCTGTAAGTTTTGGATTAGGATATGACTGAGACACTGTAACTGGCTCTTCATTTATCTCAAGATCGAGGTCAATTCCTTCCTTTTCGACTGTCCCAAAATCGGTAAACGGAGAAGTGGCATTCTCTATAGGGAGAGGGACATATACCTCATGAGATGAAGAAGGAGCCTGTTGGGAGATAGCTTCTACATCGGGTAAGGTAAGGTCCTCAGACTCTTATGTAGGAAGCCTAGGAATGACACATAAATCTAGGCTATCTACAACCAAATCAAAAATGGGAATCATAACTGAATCAGGAACTGGACCAGCTGCAAGAGAACTGT
>NW_021455375.1:0-210 GCF_001605985.2 Dendrobium catenatum
TTGGGTTCGAGTCTTTGTGTATGCGTTGTGTGTGTGAATTTGCCTTAAATGACCTAAATGTCAAAAAAAAAAATATTTTAAAAAACACTAAGAAAATTATCTCAAATGAAACCTTAACCTACCGATTATAATTCCCAATATTTCATCCAAGAGAACTAAAAGCTTAATTAACCTCATGTTTACATGTAGCCTAAGATATCATGACCTATT
>NW_021455376.1:0-287 GCF_001605985.2 Dendrobium catenatum
TCCACTACCGTCGGCCATCACCCATTGCCATTGGCCACCACCAACTACTACTCTTTTTGGACCTTATATTGAATTTATTTAACTTCAAACCAAATAAAAAAAATTAATCACATATATTTATTTTACATTTATTTAAATAACTTTAGTATTTCTTTCACACTTCATTTCTTTTATATTGTATTTATTTTTCAATCAATCAAATAGCAAACTCTTTAATTTGAAGAAAATTTAATATGCCAAAAAAGTATATATATATATATATTCAGTAGGATAAATTATTTTTTTTT
>NW_021455377.1:0-244 GCF_001605985.2 Dendrobium catenatum
AAAAAATCTTACGGCCATTAATCTATGGCAGACTGGATTCAATAAGCATGGAAAGCGGGTAGGTGTGGGTGGGTATGACATCAGGAAAGTCACCATAGGTGGGTGTGGGTGGGCAAAGCCCACCAACGCAAAGCGTGGGTACCCAATGGGTACCCAACTAGGACCCCGTGTAGGGCTCTGGTGCACCGGATCCCATCAGAACTCCGAAGTTAAGCGTGCTTGGGCGAGAGTAGTAATGGGATGG
>NW_021455378.1:0-2938 GCF_001605985.2 Dendrobium catenatum
TCTATTACTGAAGATTCTGAGGAGATTGCTAATCTTGATTTTAAATTTTTTCATAAGCATCTTAATAAGCCTTTCAACCCGGCTACTATGGTTAATCATTCCTTTATCTCTAATTTGGTTTCTCATGAAGCCAATGTGGGTTTATCTGGTTTACCTCTTATTGATAAGATTAAAGACACTTTATTTAACATGAATGTGGGTTCTATTGCTGTGCCTGATGGGTTCACCACCAAGTTTTTTCAACATTCTTGGAATATAATTGCGGATTATGTTTATGTTGCTGTGGTTGATTTCTTTAAGGGCTCTCCGATCCCTAAGTTTTTATCGTCTACTTCTATTGTTCTTATTCCTAAGAATAATGATGTTAATTCTTAGAATGATTTTAGACCTATTAGTTTGTGTTCTTTTTTTTATAAGCTTGTTTCTAAAATTTTGATGAATCGGCTTATGTTAATTTTACCTAATATTATCTCTCCTTATCAGTTGAGTTTTGTTAAAGGTCATGCGATTACGGATAACATTTTGTTGGCTTAGTAGTATTGTCATGACTTTGATGTGAAGGTTAGGGGGCAATAAGATTTTGAAGTTAGACATTGCAAAGGCTTATGATAACATTAATTGGAATTTTATTTATAGAATGTTGCAGCTGTTTGGCTTTGATGAGCATTTTATTTCTCTTATTAAAGTGTGTATTGAAAGTCCTTATTTTTCTATTATTGTTAATGGTAAGAGCAATGGGTTTTTTAAAGCTTCCCATGGTCTTCGTCAAGGTGATCCCATTTCTCCGGTGCTTTTTATTATAGCTGCTGATTTCTTATCTAGGGGGCTCTCGGCTCTCTTTATTAACTATCCTAATATGTATTATAAAATGATGGGTGGTATCAATATCTCTCATTTGTGTTTCACAGACGATTTCATTGTGTTTTCTAATGCTTCTAAAAATAATATTTAAAAAAAAATCTATGCTTCTTTAAAAGTTTTGAAGAGGTTAGTGGCCTTGTTTTAATAAACATAAAAGTTGTTTTGTTATTTGCTAAGTCTGTCACCTCTGATAGAATTTTGGCTATTAAGAATCTTACGGGTTTTTCTCAAGCTTTTTTTCCCTTAAAATACTTGGGTATTCTGCTCTATAAGGGGAGGAAGAAGGCTTTCCTCTTTGATGGTTTGGTTTATTCTGTGCAGAATAAGTTGTCTTCTTGGGATTCTAATTTTCTGAGTTTTTGGGGTCGTCTTGTCCTTATCAAAAGCGTGCTTGCCTCTTTGCTGGTTTATTGCTTTCAAACTCTTTTTCCTCCCAAGTTGATCTGTTTGAGGCTTTAGAGGATTTTTAATAAATTTTTTTGGAGAGGTAATGCTCAGAACTCTAAAATTCATTGGACCTCGGCGGTGAATTGTTGTGGGTCCCTTCATAAAGGGGCTCTTGGTTGCAAAACTATGACTGATTTGGTATATGCTCTTTCCTTTAAACTTTGGTTTAATTTTAGAAATATTGTTAGTCTTTGGGCCAAGTTTATGTGGGCCAAGTACTGTGGGGGGCTTCATCCTTCCAACTGTTTTTACTCTAATGGGCAGTCTAAGGTTGGCATCGTCTTTTTATGATTAAATGGATGGTGGAACCTTCTTTGGTTTGGGGTCTTGGGCAAGGTAATATTTTCTTTTTGCAAGATCATTCGGTGAATGGAAATTCTTTGGATTCTTTACTTAATACTAACTCTACCAATACTGCTAAGGTTAAGAATTTTCTCTCGGGTAATGGCTAGGATCTGGTGAAGCTTTCTCAGGTTCTCCCTCAGCCCTTTGTTTTACTTATTCAGCAGATTCCTCTTAATATCAATTCTAGGGATGTTTTGCTTTGCTCTTTTACTAAAGATGGCCATTTTAACACTAAGGAAGCTTGGCATTATTTTTGTAGTCATAATGATGAGAATAAGTTATTTAAAATGATTTGGCATTATATCATTCCTTCTACTATTTCTATTTTTATGCTGAGACTCTTGCATAAGTATATTTCTACGGATGATTTGTTAAGGAAGAGAGGGTTTATTATCACTTCTAAATGTCAATGTTGTTTTCACATTGAGACTTTACATCATGTGTTTATTTCTGTCCCTGTTGCTATGAAGGTTTGGTATTTTTTTGAGACTTTTTAACTTAAATATCTTTAGGCCTGGTATTGAGATTCTTAATTTGTTGGAGGGCTAGTTTGTGAACATTAAGGGGCATATTAGGAATATGATTCCTTCCCTTATTTATTGGATCATTTGGTTGGATAGAAATGATGCTCGGTTCAATGGTGTCCCTATGAATTACCAAAGAATTATTCAAAAAATTGTGGATAAAGTCAAGGCGCTATTCTCCGATAATCTTCTTTCTTTGAAGCATTTTAAAAATGTCACTTTTACTTTGGAGTTTTTTGGTATTCAGGAGGTGACGCCGAATCCTCTTGGTCTTTCTAATGGAATTATCTGGTGTAAGCCTTCTACCAATTCCATTAAGATTAACATTCATTGTATTCATGTGAGGAATATTACTAGTGCTGGTGGCCTTTTGCGGGATCAGAATGGGGCTCTGGTGTTAGCTTTTGCTGGTATTACAGGGCATTCTGATATGCTTGGTGGCTTACTTAGTGCTATTATTCATGGGTTGAATGTTTGTGTTAATCTTGAGGTTATGAGCATTGTTCTGGAGGTGAATTCTAGTTTTAATTTAAATTTTTTGCTCAATAGGGATGATGGTAATTGCACTTATTCCTCTTTCTACACTATTAGGAGTATTAAAAATATTTTAACTGCTATTAACAGTTCTCTGTTGTCGATTTGTGAGGAAGGTAATGCTCCTGCTCATCGTTTGGCATTGCTGGGTGTTGATTTTGACAGTTTTTGTGAGTTCTCTTTTAATCATCTTCCTAATTCTATTAAGGGTTTAGACAATTTGGACC
>NW_021455379.1:0-228 GCF_001605985.2 Dendrobium catenatum
TTATAAGTGTGGATCGTATAAGATGATCTCATTTTTTGTACAGGGACGAACGACTCGGGTCTGTTCTCGCATGAAAATTTTTTACTAAGTATGTATCGTATAAGACGATCCCTATTTTATAGAAGGACGAACGTCTCAGGTCTGTTCTCTCTCATTTCGTCCTGACGTTTTGTACGTACAAAATTTGAATTTTTTTAACTATTCATCCTAGATGAACTTAGTTTGTAC
>NW_021455380.1:0-278 GCF_001605985.2 Dendrobium catenatum
GTCCTTTTGGGTCACTTTCCTAAGGGTTTTCATACTAGCATGATAAAGCCTTCGGTGCCACAACCATGAATCATCAATCACTGTTTTTAGGCAAAAAGAAGCAGCACATTCAATGTTATTTAAATCAAACATGTAGACGTTATTGATCCTCTTTCCCTATAAAATAGTGTTATTACTTAAACTTACAATGCATGAATTTAGAAAGAATTGCACGATGAAGCCCTTGTCACAAAGTTGACTTATGCTCAGCAGGTTGTGCTTCAATCCATCTACAAGCA
>NW_021455381.1:0-635 GCF_001605985.2 Dendrobium catenatum
TAAAAAAAGTTATGGAGTAGAATGATACAAAGTTGGTTATGGGGTAAAGGGAGATTTTTTTGGTAACCTTGTGTTTACCTCAATTTCAGGAGATAGTTAAGATTCTTGGATCAGCTCTAGAATATAGTTTGGATTTGTACACTTGGAATACACTTGCCCAAACCTCCTGTTATCCATAATAACTTTGTCCTTGCTTTCCCTGGCTTTGATTTTAGGTTTAGGTGAATTGATTTGAGGTGAAGCTAGAAGGTCAAGAAAGGCAAGCTCACTTTCCTCTTCTTCCTTAGTTTTAATCTCCCCCTAAAATGAGATTTGGTGAAATGGGATTTTTGTTCATCAAAGGGAACGTCAACATATATAAGAGATTTCATGGTAGAGGAATGATAACACTTATAACCTATCTGGGTAGATGAATATCCAACAAAGATACATTTGAGTGTTCTTGAATCTAATTTTTCTCAATTTTGCCTATAAATGTAACCATAGGAAATGCACCCAAAGATTTGGGTGTAAGATTATTATAGGTTTGAAATTCGGCGTAAAAAGAGCATAGAATATCCATTGGTGCTTTAAGCCCCAAGGTATTTGAAGGTAGTCAATTTATGAGATATGTGGTAGTTAGAAGGGCTTCCCCC
>NW_021455382.1:0-228 GCF_001605985.2 Dendrobium catenatum
GCCTTATTTAATAGGTTAATTAGGGTTGGTTAATTAAGGGGTCTAACAAGCCCTAAAAATTTCTAGAAAATTATGGTATGTTTATGATGTCCCTAAGTTCAAATTTATAGGTTTTCATGTCAATCAGTGATCTACCCTAGCCTCTCGAAAATTTCTAAGTTTGCTAGACTGGTCCTTAATTTTTGTCCTTAAGGTGTCACTATGTTATATGGGTTTAAATAGAATTTC
>NW_021455383.1:0-312 GCF_001605985.2 Dendrobium catenatum
GTTCAAACCATAAATTTTTTTATCAAATAATTTCCAAATGTGACGTGTCAATGAGAAGAATCCGAAAAGCCCAAGATCATTGAATTTTGACATCATTAAAACACTCAAATACTCTATAAAATATATAATCAATATCGTTCGTCCATCAGAACCACTGCCAAAGTGTCATTGATCTTTTTTCAATTTATTCATCATTTCAATTTAGATAAAATTATTAAAATTATAACGTAATTAAATTAAAATTATAACTTATAAATTTTAATTATATTAAGTTATATTAATCACCCTCTTTCTCTCCTCGATCACCTTTCT
>NW_021455384.1:0-1775 GCF_001605985.2 Dendrobium catenatum
TTAAGCGCACGATCGAGCTCAAATTTGTAGCTTGATAGGCTTATTAACCGGTCAAGTTGGAAAAAAAGTGTCACTTTTATGATTTTCTTAGATAGTAAATGTTTGTCATGTTGTGCTTATGAATTAAAAATAGCTCACCTACTCAAAAGGCAATTGAATCAGGTCTGTAAGCAAGGCTTCAAGCATTGTTAATATGGATTATCAAAATGAAAAATCCTTTTTGTAAAGTAATTAAGCATTTGATTTCATGTTAATAATGATTAGGAAGACATTAAGCCTTGCTTAAAGCCATGATTCAATCATAATATGTCAGATATTGAGTACCTAAAAAAAGTTTAAAAGAGGCACACCAACACATGACTACAAGTCTACAAGTAAGACCATAATTATTTACAAGAAATTTCATCCCTTCACCAACTTTTATCATTGCCTCTCCCTATGATGAATTGAAGAGTACTATTTTTTCTTTCTTCCATAGGTATATAATCCAAGGGAAAAGTTTAAATAGAGAACAATTTCTTTCAGAGGCCATAGTGTGATGTTTATACTCTGCTTATTGAAGTAAATAACTATTAAGCATATTTCATCAAGTAGATTTTTAAGAGATAAGCACAAGATATTTCATTTTGATTTGTAGGGTATACCACATGCTCTCTTATTTAGTCTTAAGGGTTCTATATTACGACATTAGTGTATTCCTTATTGATATATATGATGTTCCCTGTATAATAAAGCGATCCTTTTAAATTAAGGGAATCAGAACTAAGGTTATACTCTTTCGCTAGTGCCGTACATGATATTTTGAAGCACTAATATCAGTGCAAATTTTATGATTTTAAAGCTCATCCTAATACATTTTGCATCAAAATTTCTTGACACATTTTGTTTTCAATCGTACTATAGCATAACACATTGATCACAAGTCGTATTTAGGATATACAAATTAACTCCTTAGCATTTCATCAAACATTAAGAGTGCGTTTTAGATATGCATTTCATCTTGCAAAGAACTTGCATCTAAAGTTACAAATAAAATAAATTTAATAGAACAATAGTTTATAAGCATAAATGAATAAGTGAGTCATTATTTATTCATATTAAAAAAAATTAGTTCAAATTATTTCATTTATGAAAATAAATGAAAGTAAATGAGTCCTACGATAATCAAAGTATTGTTGGTTGCTACAAAAGTCAGATAGTCTTCTAGGCTTCTAACAATCATTTCATCGAACACGTTGCGAGCGTTCTCGAACTGGCCGGCGATGAGGACCGGTACCCCATTCTCATGCAATGCTAAGTGTGAGATTGAGGCTTCGTTTGGGACGGTTTTCTTTTCGCTTCTTAAAGCAGCTTCCTAGTACAAAAATTTTAATTTTGATACTAAGAAGTTGCTTTAAGCAGCAACAAAAAAATCGTCCCAAACAAAGCCTGAGTATGTTGAGGGATTTGAAGGCCGGCCTGAGAGACTGGGAATTATCAAATGAAGTGGATTTCCGGTAGGAGAATGAGGTTGAACCGTTGAAGACGAAGTGCATCCGAACTTTTAAGGGCTTTCAGGGAACCAGCATTAGCTGGGCCGGGCTTGAATAAGACCTCTATGGTCTGGGCCTAGGCATAATTGAAAAATATTTTATATAGTATTTCAAATATATCGAAATAAATCAATACAAAAATTAATTTGCTTGAAAATAAATAAATTTAAAAGAAATTATGTTTGTAATCACTGTCATGTTTTTTTTTTTGATATGTCATTATTAGACCCAGCAAGCAAATAG
>NW_021455385.1:0-304 GCF_001605985.2 Dendrobium catenatum
TATCAATTTCAGACAAATCAGAAATCATACGAAAATTGGGCAGAATAACGGCAGTCTATCAAATTTACACAAAAATCCTATAAAATCACAATTCACCAAATTACAATAGAATGTTCACGACAACAATACAAGACTATTCTTCTATTGAATCCATATCAAATAACATCCTGATATTTTTCTATTCAATTAAAATCGCGTAGAACCAATTCCGACCGGCAAAATCATCATAGAAAATACTCAAATCGTGTACAATATTCATATCTATAGCATTCTAAAAGTTGTGCGATGAAAGTTGTGTCAATAC
>NW_021455386.1:0-3879 GCF_001605985.2 Dendrobium catenatum
AAAATGTAAAGCATGCAAATAGCAACTATCTTAACACTATCATCATCTTCATTAAAATGTCTATAGGATTCTAGGTTGTGTGAATTATTACAAATATAGGATCCTTAGTCTATGATTTTGATGATCACAAACTCTATTGATTGAATTGTACTTTCTCAGAAAAGTATATTGGATATTATTTGTGTTTTGTGCACTAACAAATTGTAAGTATAATACTCAAGAAAATCAAAAGACTCAAGATTGGATAGTTAGGATGTCAAGTCAAAAGAGTATGTATTTTCATTTTCTTTAATTTTATATTTTCTTTAGTTAGGATACACTAAAGTGTATGCAAACGGATGATCGTCCACACATACATAAGGGGAGAGAATTTTTTTTAATTAAATTTTTTAGAACTAATCATACTATATGAATTTTATTCATAATGTATGATTAGTTACTTCAGAGAAGGTTTAATGTCCACTTGAAATCTCATATGCTGTAAACTAATCATTCTATATGATATATATCATACTGTATGATTCGTTTCATTATCAAAACCCTAGCCGCTAGATTAGTTTAAGTTGGATTTTAAATTCAAAAATTTGAACAGATCCTACCATGTGATGCAAATCGTACTGTCCAAAAATATAAAATCTTGTTAAAATTAACCCCATGATTAGTCAACTAAATCTTGGTTTAATTAATGATATTACATCATATTGTACGATGTACATAGTACCAGATGATTAACAGAGATGAATTATAGTCATACCAGAGATCTTACCAAATGAAATCATGATTTTTAAACTAATCATATTATACAATAGCAATATCGTACTGGATGATTCACCTCAAAACTTGAGACGATTTTTTGTCCTCCTAGGAATCATCATGTACGAATAAAGGAGATTAAACAAATCATAATAGATAATCTATGGATCATTCTGTATGATATGTTCATATCATTTAAATAGTTCATAATAATTGTTTACATCGTACTATATGGGACTAATTTTGAACTGATTATATTGTATGAACCTGAATTATATTGTATGAACTTGAATCATATTGTATGAATAGAAGATGACCAACTTAAATTTTAGGGTTTCTGGAATCATATTATAAAAAAAATTCTTTAACCTCTTTTCTAAGAGACGTGAAGAGAGTAGCATGGCTGAAGAAGGAACTCTGAGAGGGAGCTTTTGAAGAAAATCAGAGTTTGTGAGAGGAAGGAGAATGTGAGCTTGAGCATGAGGGAGAAGTAGTGTGAGGGTTTTCACACGGTTACTCTGGGCTAGCTGCACACTTGCTCCTCTTGTGGCCTTGGTGAGTCTTGTGAGAGCTCTCTAGGGAGAAAGGCTTCTTAGTAGGTCCTCAAGATTCTCTGTCTTCTTCAGGAGGGAGATAAATGAGTCAAGATTCTCTTCCTGTGAATGAAGTTTATGTCCTCTACTATACTGGGTTGGTGAAAAGGAGTTTTGTAAGGGCTTCTCCGTCTTGCTGAGGGGGCAAAAAGAGAGTCATTTTGTGTTAGTGAAATACTCAAAGTGGAGGACTCCGGAGAGTTTATGTAGGTTAATGTTTAACCAAACCACTATAAAATTTGCTATGTTCTTTCTAATTTTATTTTCTATATTTTACTTTTTGCACTTTATCTTCATTATAACTACTTGATAAATTTCTGAGATCTATGTTTTGTTATGCAATTTAGAATTTCATCAGCATTACTGAAACTATTGTTAAAGTTGTAGCTTTCGTATTATGAAATAAATTTGCTTATTTCTAAAGTTTGAAAACTTAAAAAATAATAGTACTCCTGGTTAGGATTTTCTTTAAAACACCAATTCACCCCCCTCTTGGCGCATCTCGTACTTTTAAATGGAATTAGAGAGGGTTATCAAAAATAGTATTTTATAAAACCTTGATATAAACGATCAATGAAACATTTTGGTAATCATAACACTGCGGAGGGTTATTCAATAACCCATCTACCATTATTTGAGAACACCCCATTTAATTTCTAGAAGATTCGTATGTCTATATTTCTACAATCCATTAACTATAGAATTTGGCATATGATTCAAACTGGTTACTCACCTCCATCACATATTGTTGATGGCATTAAAATTTATATTCTCTTTAATTAATGGAGCAATGAGGATAGGGAACTTGAATAGTTGAAATCTAAGTGTATGAATTATTTCTTTTATATATTAAAATTTGAAAACTATATGCGAGTTTCTAAATGTACTATCGGAAAAAAGATTTTGGATATGTAGTGTATCACCTACGAGGGAACCAGAAGTTACATAGTCTAGGCTAAATATTCTTTTGCTTGACTACAAACTTTTTAGCATGAAACCTAAAAAGAATGTGTCTGAAATATACACTAGGTTCACCCAGATTGTAACATTCTTGCATGCACTAGGTAAATAACTATCAAATTCTTAAAAAGTTAATAAAATTATACTTTGTTCATCTAGCTCTTATGATTCAAAAATAATTATAATTACTGAATTAAAAGATTTAAATATTTACTCTATTGATAATTTTCTTGGATCACTCATTACCTACAAGCAAGGGGTGAGTCAAAGGTAAAATGATACATGAGAAAAGAAAAAGGAGATAATTGTGGCACTAAAAGAAAATTATTCTGACAGTAACAACTCTTCAGCACATGAGGATGATGAAATAGCTTTGATGATGCGTGTTGACCTCCTTTTTGCCTTGAACCCTTGGTCAAAGGATTTGATTTGGTCAAATTGACAAAGCCATACCCTAAGAAGACCTCTCTTGCATTAAGTGGGTCAAGCCAACTCTATGGGACCCAGACCCAAACCCTGGGTCAACCTGGTTGACCAGGTCAACCCGGGTTGACCCATTTAGACCTTTTGAGCCCAAATAAATTTTAAACTCATTCAAACCCATCTTTTGCCCAAAATCCACATCCCTTGACTTTACTTGACTAGGTTGACCAAGTCAACCCTGAACTTGGTCAACCATGGTTTTCCCATGGTCAAATTGACCTATTTAGGGCAAAGTGAACCCTTTTAATGCACTAAGTTCTTTCCTATTACACCCTTAACACCAAGCCCATCTAAATCCCCCTCTCTACCTCTGAATTAGCTAAAGATTAAATCCAAGCTGTTAGTTTCAACCCTAGGTCTATAAATAGGCTAATTAGGGTTGAGTTTAGGGAACTTTTTTTTTTAAGTCTCTTGCTCCAAGGGATCCCAAGCCAAGATACTTGGTTTGTGAACTCCTCCCATCCCTCTCAACTTTTTCCAAGTCAATACCACCGGTCAAAGCTCACCAGCGGTGAGTTCTCTGGTGAACTGAGGCCAATGGACGTCCAAGGCTTAGATCTCGTGATCCAAAGCTCTTCGAGTCATGATTTCTTCTGCAAGTAGGAGCATGGATAGTCTACAAGTGCAACAAACCTAAAATCAGCCCAATCTATTGTGTATTTGAGGTAAAAATTCAAACCCTATACTATAACACTTATATTAATATAACTTTATAAATACCGTATTTTAGAACGCGACTTTTGTACCCCATGAATGCTCTTCATTTATAGTACCAATGTTTAAAATTTTATGAAATTCCATCATCTAGATCAAGAGAGAAAAGCAATTAGAATATTTAGGGTTTCGGTTTAATGAGAGTTCGATCCTTGTGTTTCTCAGACCATTAATCTTGCGATCTTGCGATCAACGGTCTGGATTAAGTCATTCTATGGTGTTTCCAAACCGCGCAGTCTTCCTAGTCGCTCTTAAATCCATCCGCCAAAATCATAGCTATTTAATCTAGATTGCGAAGGATCAGACGGCTATCGTGGTCCGCTGACTCACCTAAGTGAATAGCGCGTGGACCTGCCTATGAGACCTCGTTCCCTTA
>NW_021455387.1:0-295 GCF_001605985.2 Dendrobium catenatum
CTTGCATGCATTAGGTAGAGAAATTTCAAATTATGAAAAGGTTAACAAAATTCTTAGATGCTTACCTAGTTCTATGATGCTAAAATTACTGTCATTATTGAATCTAAAGATCTTAATGTTTATTCTATTGATAATCTGTTTGGTTCACTCATTGCATACAAACAAAGAGTGAGTCAAAGGCAAAGTGATACAGTGAAAATAAGAAGGAGCGAACGGTGGCATTAACAGCAAACAATTCAGAATGCTATAGCTCTACAAGGGAGAAAGAAGATGATATAACATCGATGACTCGACA
>NW_021455388.1:0-325 GCF_001605985.2 Dendrobium catenatum
ATCAAAAAGGGGGAGATTGTTGCGGATCTATGGTTCAAGATTTTGATGATAGCAAACATTTCCTTTTCTATACGATTGCCTTATGTACTAACATTTCAGGACCACACAATGGACCACACAATCAAGACTGCAATTCAGAACCAGCTCAAGATTGGGTAGACTAGGTTTGTGTCAGTTTGTAGTCTTTTCCTTTCTTGAGTCAATTGTATTGGGTGTGGGACATGTTGTTATGTAACATAGAAGTTTTCATAATGTTCCCTTTAGGATTTTGTTTTTGGTAACATCGGTCTGGACGATCGTCCTATCGGCCTGGCCGATCGGTCTA
>NW_021455389.1:0-207 GCF_001605985.2 Dendrobium catenatum
AAAAGGCCAGGATTGAATATGGGTGGAAACTCAAGCCACTTTTATAATAGTAGTATAGATATAGATATATATTTTCATCTTTTTTTATTTATAAAACTTATAATTTTTTTTTCTAACCTAACAAAAAATCATAAATTTTAAAAATAACGAAGAAATAGAAATGATACATCACAAAAAAAAAAAAAAACTGTTGACCGTACATGAATC
>NW_021455390.1:0-212 GCF_001605985.2 Dendrobium catenatum
TTTGGATGTGTTTGAAATTTGAATTAATTGGGGTTTAAGTTGAATGAATTTTGAGATTTAAATTGATCAAAGGTTGAAGTTGATCAAAAGGTAGAAATTGATTTGAAGTTAGAGTTGATCAAAGATAGGGATTGATTTGAGTCTAGATTAACCCTAAGATCTAAAGTGGTTTTAAGATCTAGGATCTAAGGGAACCCTAGGCTCTAGAGTGG
>NW_021455391.1:0-242 GCF_001605985.2 Dendrobium catenatum
CCCACAAGCACTCAACGGTACCCAGCAGTACCCAGTGGTACTGAGTGCTGGTACCGAGCTGGGTATAGTGCTTGTGCGGACGGTTCTTCCCGTCCGCACTCCGCACCTAATAATCTCTCGCTCATTTGAGATTTATATGCAGTTTATCTGTCTTCTAGAAATTATTTTGTGCGTTCACTGGACCGTTCAAAGCTGAATGAGAGCGCGCCATGTCACTCGGTACACATCGGTACACAATACCG
>NW_021455392.1:0-320 GCF_001605985.2 Dendrobium catenatum
AAGTGACCTCTGATTCAGGGTCTATCACTTACAAAGTAATAAGACATGTCTCTAGAGATTACCCTTCAATTTTGAGCCCATTCTGAGATCTCTAACCTCAGAATCTAAATCTAAATCCAAAGGCTATAAAACCTTCAAATATTTATAGCCTATGTCATTGGATCTAACACCTTGAAGATTTTGATCTTGGAGCCCTCATCAAAGCCTCCAATCACTTCCATACCCTTGATTGTAACCCATTGAGCAGTAAACTGTATTTTTCAGATCCATTTTTGACCCTAACTGACCAATGGGTCAAAATTGACCAAAATACCCCTATG
>NW_021455393.1:0-221 GCF_001605985.2 Dendrobium catenatum
ACAGATATGAAAACATGATAAAATCACTGAGTTTGTTTACTGTTCATCGTCTCTGTTCGGCATTCTTAGAAGGAATGCATTTCTACAGCTTTCAGATAAGTTCTATGCCTCATGGTTCATTTAGGATGGCTGTAATTTCTTTGTAAAAGCGAGTGTAGAATTATTTCTGGGATTTTAATAAAATTTTAAAAGCTATTTTGTATTATAAATTTTTATTTCAG
>NW_021455394.1:0-431 GCF_001605985.2 Dendrobium catenatum
GGTCTGCAGTTCCGAGCATCATGTCCTCTTCGGAGAAAGTAATGAATGGCTCATTTCTAGCTTGCAAAATCTCAGTCAAACTACGTTCAGCAAAATACGCCTCGTATCTTTCGGGATCTTTGAGAGCCTGAATCAGAGTCTCCCGAAGATCTTTAGATTTTACCAGGGCGTCGTATATGCTTAGTTGTGCTGGGATTTTTCTCAGATGGGATAAAATATTATAATCTATCCCATTGGCTGGAGTCTTCTTTTTCTTAGGATCTTCAGGGATAATATCATCGTTGATGATTATCTCTTTTTCCTTATCTTTATTGGAGACCCCTTTCTTCGGTGGAGGCGGTAGTATCTTTCCGCTTCTTAACTGCACTTGAGCAATCTCCTCCGGTTCAGAATCATTTAACTGCACATTTTCTTCAGAGTCAGCCATCGTT
>NW_021455395.1:0-252 GCF_001605985.2 Dendrobium catenatum
ATATAGAATGTTGGCTCCCAAGTATGGAACAAGATTTAGAAATGCTGGAATCAAGAGAATTTCTTCCTCTTGGAAAATCCTCTATAATGGAGGTAAGGTGCTGGATCCTTTTTTATGATGGGAAGTAGCTAATGGGAATTCAATCAATGTATTCAAGGATAAGTGGATACTTGATAGGAGAATCAATGAGTGGCCTACTTTTGTAGTTCCTAAAGATGAAGAAAATAATTTACTGAATAGATTCATTAAAGA
>NW_021455396.1:0-330 GCF_001605985.2 Dendrobium catenatum
CCTTAGCAACTAATCTAGCCTTATTTCTAATGACTACCCATGTGTCATTTATTTTGTTTTTGAATAGCCACTTAGTTCCAACTAAACTTTGATCATTTGACCTTGTAGTTAATTCCCAAACTTTATTTCTTTGAAATTGTTTCAGCTCTTCTTGCATGGCCAAAATCCAAAATTCATCTAAAAGTTCTTGATCAATATTTGTGGGTTCAATTGTTTAAATGAAGGCTGAATGATTGACTTCTTTGTTTAATCCACGCCTAGTCCTTACATACTCACTTTGTTCACCTATAATCAACTCCCTTGGATGGTTTTTAGAAAATCTCAAATCTC
>NW_021455397.1:0-274 GCF_001605985.2 Dendrobium catenatum
TTTTGGTTTGCTTGGATAACCAATTCTAGTTTTAGGTTAGGCCAGAGTTTTACTTTTCTTCTATTGTGTGTCAAGTTTTCTGAGTTTTCACTACATGCTAGTTATTAGAACTAATTGATTGATGTGATTGCTTATTTAAATTTTAATGTTATCTATGAATTGATATGATGGGCATTAGATTACCCTTAGATTAGGATCGTTCTAGATGCTCATATAATTTTATGTAGGTGATCATGTTCATAAAGGGCTATAAAACTAAAGGGGGCAAAAGAAA
>NW_021455398.1:0-284 GCF_001605985.2 Dendrobium catenatum
GGGAGGTTTTGGGATTTCTTAAAGCATATTAAATGTGGATAGTGAATTTAGATATAAAAAAAAAGTAGATACAGCCTAGCAGCATGCCAAACCCACTGCCACAGCGCTCCCTAAAATTCCAAAAAAGTCAAGGGCTTAGTACTACAATGCTCATAATCTTAACACCATAGTGCTCCCTCAAATGAATTTTTAAGAATTTGAGAAAATAAATTTAATACTATTATAAAGACGCTATGATCTTGATCATCATTGCACTAGGTTAAAAAAATTATATATATATATAT
>NW_021455399.1:0-231 GCF_001605985.2 Dendrobium catenatum
AGAAGTACAATGTTCTATGGCTGCTGAGACAGAGCAAGGTGGAATGGTTGATCTGAATGTGAAATCAGTGGAGAGCATTAATGACCGGATTGAGGTAAGCAGAATGATTGATAATCCAATATATGAATCAAATAAAATTCTGTTTACGTTTGGCAATTGTAGCCGTATAAGTGATCTGAAAAAGGCTTTTGTGGAGTGTAAAGATGTTAAAAATGTTAAGGTTCCTGAAGA
>NW_021455400.1:0-382 GCF_001605985.2 Dendrobium catenatum
CGTGCCTCTTGAGAGAATAGCCAAGGAGAGAGTGGAACAAAGCATTCAAGGGAGGATTCCTACCACTGGAGCGAGAAGGCTTCACTTGGAGTTCAAAGGTAAGAGTCTCTACTTGTGAATTGGGATTTCTTCACTCTTTTCCTTCGTCCTTCTAGATTCTTGTGAGAATATTTGTCAAGGAGATCCGGTTCTCTGCCGACACTTGGAGAGTGTGAACAGCCGAAGGGTTCTCTGCCCACACTGGGAGAGTGTGAAAGGATGGAAGGGTTCTCTGCCCACACTCGGAGAGTGTGAAAGGACGGACGGTTCTCTACCAACACTAGGGATAGTGTGAAAGGACGGACTGTTCTCTGCCAACACTGGGAATTGTGTAAAAGGACGG
>NW_021455401.1:0-318 GCF_001605985.2 Dendrobium catenatum
CAATATCATAAGAATCAGATGCGGACTGGGGGGCAACTTTGACTCAAACTATAATCAAGAAGATCCCTCCAATGCTTTCAGTACCAAGATGATGTTTCAAAAAAATCCCAGAAAATGCAAGGATACTTCTATGTTTTATACAGTCCCTTGATGGACTTCTACTCCTTGGGCAATGTCTTAAACTTGACCTCAAAAAGGAAGTAATGGTCTAAAGATAGACCCTTCTTCACCTTTGATTCGGAATACAAGCGGCATTGGCCCCTCCTAGTCAAGAAAAAATCAATCCCAGGGGGATTCGACTTGACCTATTCAATACAG
>NW_021455402.1:0-558 GCF_001605985.2 Dendrobium catenatum
GAATACTCACTTCCTAAATATTTTTGGGCTGAGGCGATTAGCACTGCATGTAATGTTCTGAATAGGGTGAATGTGAGATATAAACTAAATAAAATACCGTATGAGTTGCTAAAAGGAAGAACACCTAATTTGTCTCATTTATATGTTTTTAGTTGCAAGGTTTTCATTCATAACAATGGAAAATCTGTCTTAGGAAAATTTGATTCAAAATCTGATGAAGGAATTTTTATTGGATACTCAAGTGTTGGAAAATTTAATAGAGTATTCAGTAGAAGAACTTTGGTAATTGAGGAGACCACACATATTATATTTGATGAATCTGGAAATATAGAAGAGCCAAATGCTGTAGAATATGAGATTGAGATTAACTCCCAAAAGATTGATAAAAAAAATTGGAAGAAAATTTAGATGAAAATTTGGAGATAAAAAATCTTTTGCCTAGAAATTTGAGATTTTCTAAAAATATCTCAATGTAATTGATTATAGGTGAACCAAGTGAGGGTGTAAGGACTAGGCATGGTTTAAACAAAGAAGTCATTCATTCAGCCTTCATTTCAA
>NW_021455403.1:0-210 GCF_001605985.2 Dendrobium catenatum
ATTAGTGCAAATTAATGATCAAATCATACAATATAAATGAATGTCATCTAGAAAGACATCAAGTGAGTCGTGCAATACGATCTTATAATCACACTGGATAAACCAAACTTCATCTAGAGACTTCTTGGATGACTCGTACAGGAAAATGAATTACCATACAGTATGATTTATAATCAATCAGATCTAATTTGATTAATTAATTACCAGACC
>NW_021455404.1:0-549 GCF_001605985.2 Dendrobium catenatum
GGGTAGATTTAGAAGCTCGTCTTCTTTTGACTGGGAGATGGCCGTGGTTTACGCGGATAAAGATGTTCATATCCGGGCGATGGCCTTCAACAAAATTTCTCAGCACCATGTCTCCGACTCGCCTTTGATTGTTGGAGGGGACTTTAATTGTATCCTTGCTCAGGCGGACAAGAAGGGTGGGCGACCCTTCTCATTCACGGCCGCTGCTAAGGGCATGAGTGATTTCATGGCTGCCAATGAAATGATTGATCCGGGATTCTCCGATCCTGCCTTCACGTGGACTGACAACAAAGATGTTGGGAGTCGCATTTCCTCTCGCTTGGGCAGGTTTTTGATTAGTTCCTCTATTTTGGACGCCTTTCAGGACCTGAGGGTGAGCCACCTTACGAGGATCGCCTCTGATCATTGTCCTATTGTTTGCACCGTTAGTTTGGGGAGACATAGGGCTTGTTCATACTGGATCAAATTTGAGGATGTTTGGGCGAGCTTCCCCAGAGCGTGGCAGCTGGTATCCGAGAAATGGCGGGTGCCGGACACAGGCTCAGAAGC
>NW_021455405.1:0-443 GCF_001605985.2 Dendrobium catenatum
AAGATCTAAGAGATCTTTTAAATTTTGAATTTAAAATCTGAGCAAGACTTCCTTGATAGTTAATGGACCAAGCTTTCTTGACTACCTTTTGAGCAGTCGGATATGAACACCACACTTCCTCAAACTTAATAGATTTAACAGTTTTAAAGTTTGCATTGATTATATTGAGGACTAAAGGGCAATGGTCGGAAGCTATTCTAGCTAAGTGAGTAACAATCAATTGAGAAGATAAATTTAAAGCATAAGTGTTTAAGCAACACCTGTCAAGCCTTTCCAGAATCCGAGCTCCTCCAATTTTGTTGTTGCACCAAGTGAACCGGGGTCTAATGAAGTTTTTCTCATGATAATCATTGTTGGAGAAGAAAGACTCCATTTCTTTGAGCCTTGAGTATAAATGAACCTTTTGCCACCTTTTTGTCTTCTCTAGAAGTGAGACAATTGAA
>NW_021455406.1:0-580 GCF_001605985.2 Dendrobium catenatum
CATCAGATTTAGGATCAACTTTTCCCAAGTGAGACTTTACATTGTTGTGAATAAAAACCTTAAAACCAAAGACATGAAGGTGGGAAAGATTGGGTGTCCTACCCTTAAGGATCTCATAGGGTGTCTTTTCTAATTTGGCTCTAACATTTTCCCTATTCAACACATAACAAGCTGTGTTAACCGCTTCATCCCAAAAGTATTTTGGAAGTGAGTACTCAGCAAGCATGGCACTAGCGGCTTCCACCAAGGTCCGGTTCTTCCTTTCAGCTACCCAATTCTGTCGAGGGGTCCTAGGAGCTGAGAAGTTGTGGCTAATCCACTTGTCCTCACAAAAATCACTGAATCTTTCATTCTCAAACTCTCCCCCATGATCACTATGGATGGTCAATATCTCACAACCTAGCTTTTTCTGAATCCAAGTAGAAAATGTTTTACACTCCTCAAAAGATCGACTCATTTTTATGTGAAAGAAATCTAGTCCAAGTGAACCTCGAGTAGTCATCAACAATCACAAATCCACAGACTTTCCCTCCCAGGCTGGCATTGCTAATGGGTCCAAACAAATCCATGTGAAGGACTT
>NW_021455407.1:0-391 GCF_001605985.2 Dendrobium catenatum
TGATGCTCCTCGTCCAGTTTGCTTGGATTTATTGTTCTAATTGCAGCGTTATGAGGCTATGGGCAATGATGTGGTCGGGGTTCGCGTCCCGGTCCTTTTTGCTGGTGGCAACCGTTGGTGTGGATTTCGGGACGGCTATTTCAGATTTATTCTACACTAACTGGACGGTCCGTGCGGGACTCGTGGACGCTGGAAGCCTTGGCCGTTTGCTGAGCCGATGTTTTAGCTTGTATTTTTTTCTTTTTGGTTTTTTGTTTTTATTATCTACTTGCTTTTACTTTGGCTGTAACCTTTTTTGGGCTTTTTAATAAAATTTTATTTAAAAAAAAAAAATAGAGGAATTCAAAAGTAAATTAAAAAAAAATAGAGGAATTCAAAAGTGCATAGGAGC
>NW_021455408.1:0-263 GCF_001605985.2 Dendrobium catenatum
TGGGTTTAACGAGCACACAAAAACCGTTTGGGTGGATAATCCGGGAATAAATCCGATACCAAACAGCCCCTAAGAATTAAAAAATAGGTTAACTCGTGGGGCTTCGAGCAACATTTGTATAGCCGCGTTGGATTAGAGGGAGAATCACGAGATACATAAGGATTCGGCGAGCGAAATCCGAACGAAAGCGAGGTAAGAGAAAAAAAAAATTCGACAACAACTATTTTAAGAAATTAAAAAGAGGCGTGAAGAAAAAAAAACAT
>NW_021455409.1:0-253 GCF_001605985.2 Dendrobium catenatum
TCGTCCATGACGATCTGGTCTCTGTAAAATTTTTGTCCTGACAAAATTAAATTATCGTACATGACAATTGGTCCTTTGTAAAAAAATTTTGTCCAGACGAAATTAAAAATCGTCCAGGACGATCGGTCCTCTGTAAAAAGTTCGTCCAGACGAACAAATTTTCGTCCAGATAATTAACCGACTTAGAACAGTTTTCAGCAGTTTCTAGAACTGACCTTGTAATAATCGTTCATACCGGACGAACTTAGTTCGT
>NW_021455410.1:0-821 GCF_001605985.2 Dendrobium catenatum
ACACCAAGCGAAGCATTCACGCTCCAGTGGTAGAAATACTTCTCTGAATGCTTTCTCTCACTCTCTCCTTTTCTCTTCTTCCAATAGGCATGTCGATCAATGAGCAAAAAGATTGGGTGGCAGTCTAATTTGAATTATATATACAAAAGACAAGAAATACTGTCCAAAAACTACAAGTTTTCAATTTTGTATGCAATGGATCGTCCCGTACGATTGTGGATTGTCCCGGACAATTTTACTTAAAATTTTGGAAATGATCCTAATGTATAATTGTACGAACTATGTTCGTACATACTCATCATCCAGTATGAACTAGGTTCGTTCGATACGAAATGGTTATTACATAGGTTGGTTCCCAAAATTCTACATGACGTAACCAACTGAGGTAAGTCGGCTCAGTTTGTCCTGGGATGAACAAGTTTCATCCAGGGATGATTTTATACAGAGAGTTTCATCCAGGGACAAAGGTTCAATTCATCATGTACGATCTCAAATAGAGAGTTTCGTCTAGGGATGAAGGTTCAGTTCGTCCTGTACAATCTCAAACAGAGAGTTTCGTCCCAATATGAATCATGCTTTTTGTCTGGACAAACAGTGCAAGGTGAGAATCCAGAGACGTTCGTCCCAGGATGAATATAAAATTCATCCTAGATGATTAGGAATTACAAAAATTTTCTACCCGCTTGTTCGATCCATTTCTCTTCCTAGGGGTTAATTGACATGATTGTCCCGTACGAACCAGATTTGTCCCGTACGATCAGTTCAAAAAAATTGTTCCCCCAAAAGTGTGTGTTGTGATTTTTCACTCAATTACAATCACT
>NW_021455411.1:0-303 GCF_001605985.2 Dendrobium catenatum
TTACCAAAAATAAAGCAAAAAGAGGAGATTTATATCCCTAACAATTTTACATAAAGGCATATCTCCCAAAATAGTTATCTACCGAATGTGTCAACACCCAATATAATTATCTACCTATGAATCAATAATAATGATTATGTACCTATTAGCATCAACATATCAAATTCTTTTAGAAGATAAAGTTATGTATTTTTTTCCTCCATTTGCTCTTGTTGTGCTACCATACATTCCCCTTCTTGGAACTGGCAGAAGATGTCTCAATTTGAATGCTAACTATTAAATGAAGAGCATATGACAAATCAT
>NW_021455412.1:0-241 GCF_001605985.2 Dendrobium catenatum
ATATGTATTGTTGTGCCTTGAAATATTTGTGGCCTAAGAGAGATATAGATTTTAGCGTTCAAATTTGGTACAAAAAAATCACCACACAGACATGTAAGGGAGGGGTGCATGAGTCATAAGAGAAACTAAGATTTTTATGAGAAAAACTTGAAAAGAGGAAAAAGCACAGGGTCTAGCCCAGTTAAAATGAATCCACTAGTATTTATAGTTGATTACAATTGAGGCTCATCCTTCGGGAAAG
>NW_021455413.1:0-288 GCF_001605985.2 Dendrobium catenatum
CGACATTTTTCGTCGACTGTATTTTTCTGTGTAGTCTAAAATTATCTGAGCAGTAGAATTAAAGTCTTGCAATGTTGTTATCTACATTCTGTGCAAATTTGGTATTCTGTGATTTTTCAGGAAAAATTGTGTAAATTCCGTATACAGCCGTTTGCTGCCCGATTTTTGTCTGATTTCTAAATTCGTCCGGATTTCTTCTGAATTGATATGCTATCTGTAAATGTTATGAAAAGGGAGTTATAAGGGGCCTTGATCCTAAGAGATTCAGTTAGTGTCTGGGAAATCTGA
>NW_021455414.1:0-316 GCF_001605985.2 Dendrobium catenatum
GATTGCAAGAAAATAGACATGCGAGTTTTCCAAAAATAAAATGAAATATTTTCAAACAATGGTGGTGTTGTGATTGAATAACCTTCCAAAAAAGTACGATTATCCATGGATCGAATTCAAAAGCTTTTAAAAACTTATTTTTGAAATCTCGCTCTGATACCACTTGAAAGATCGTTAGGGATGTTAGGCCCTATTGAACTAGTCCCAAAGCTAATTAATAAAGAGGTGAATCGATATTTTAAAACAAACACAATTCAAAACCAATATTCACCACAACAAAAAAATAATGCGGAAGAAAATAATGCGGAAGCAATAA
>NW_021455415.1:0-885 GCF_001605985.2 Dendrobium catenatum
CATGCAATTTTTTTGTTAACTGTGTTTGCGATGTTTTATTTTTTTTTTTTTTTATTTTTTTTTTTTTGATGATATTAATGAAAATTTTACTCGGCTGTCGTTGCGGTCAATCCGCTGTTGACCCGAACCCGACTACGGGTCTGAGTTCGGTCTTGAATATGTGACCCGTATCCAAAAACCGGGTCCCGGGTTCGGGTCAACCGTAGCTCGGGTCATTTGCATTACCATAGCTCCAGTAGCGTATGGAACACACTATTGCGACATCTTCATACTCTCCGGTAGTATCACCGTGGTTAGACACGAACCCGACCCGTGGACCAAGAAATTGACACCTCCTAACTTACAATATCAAATAGTTTTGGAACAGATATGTAACAATTTTCACCTTAGGACTGGATGTGGATAGCTTTCTCTTCCTTCTATTATAGCTAAATTAGTATTCCCCAATTTACCTGTAGATCTGGACGTTTAGGTTGGTTCTGGACAATTGCGCTCAATGCTTTTTCTCAAGAACATTCAGGCGTAAACTTCCTGGAAATATATATAGCACACTCCAGAGCTTTCATTGTTTTTTTTTTTTTTTAATTTAATTTATATAAAATCACTTTTTATTTTTTATTTTTGTGACGAGGAAGCACTGTCCTTAGGCCAGTGTAAACCCCGGTCGACCTAGCATGCAACCCACACTAATTTACACGGGCCAACACTTAAGGCTTTCACTGCTTGTCAAGAGAATCGAACCAGGGACTTGGGCTTTGTCCAACCGGCTCTTCACCACCCGGACAAACAACGGTGGATAAAATCACTTATATCAGAAGAGTATAAATTTCATTCACATGAAGATACAAAGTAATAAACAAATCCGCATAAATATACTGTCATTAT
>NW_021455416.1:0-236 GCF_001605985.2 Dendrobium catenatum
TTTGAATAAATAAAATCACATCATCTAAGTAATGTATATATATATGTATAAAAAATTAGTCCAAAATTGAATTAATATAATTTTTGACTAAAATTATTCATGAAAGTACATTTTTTTTTTTTGGAATGGGGTATCCACCCAGCTACCACGGAACCACCTGGTCTTGGCGGCATGATTTTTTGGCAGTAATTTTTTACTTAACAATATTTAAGGGCGCTTAGCGGCGTGACTAATTC
>NW_021455417.1:0-551 GCF_001605985.2 Dendrobium catenatum
CCGAACGATCCAACCTCCTGACGCTGCAAGAGGCCAATGAAGAAGTGTCGATCTCGCCGGTTGCTGTCGCGGGTGAACTTATTGACGTCGTCAGAACGGTCATCGAAGGAACCGAGACGAACAACCACGAAGGAAACAAAGGAGAGGAAGGAACGGTCTTACCGACTGAAACCGACCGTGCGAAAGACGCTTCCGAAGCCGATCAGAAGTCCATTCCAATCAACAGAGCTGAACGAGAGAAGGGAAACCCGATCCTTCTCTCCCATCGGCAGAACCGCACGATCCTGATCTTCGTGCTTCTTCCCAGCTCGGTGTAGGAGCCCGATCCGACAGAAAAAGGAAGAACGTCGAAGGAAGCAAACCGCCTGGACTGCCTGCTCGAGCGCCTGATCCGCCTGCTCGAGCGCCTGGTCCGCCTGCTCGAGTGCCTGGTCCGCCCTCTCTTCGCGCGTACCCTAAGCTCCCTGGTCCGATTCTTTTAAAGAATTGGACAGCCGGTTTTTTAGTAAAACCGGCAAGGTTTTGAGAAAAAAAAAATCTATCATCGGCCT
>NW_021455418.1:0-314 GCF_001605985.2 Dendrobium catenatum
ATAATTGATTATTATTGATTAATTAATTATAATTAAATTATAATTAATTATAATTGAAAATGAAATAATCTTCCTCCACTCTCTTACCTCGATGTCTGTGTCGGACCGGCAAATCGCCCCAAGCACGCCTTTGGTGCGTGTGGTGGGATGGGACCCCGGTGCGGCACGTACAGCGAAGCGGGGTCGCCCATAAGTACCCCCGAGCGGGGGGAAATCAAACTGCTTTTTCAAAAAATGCTTTTTAAAATCCCATGCACGCCTTTGTTAGCGTGGTGGGAGAAAAAATAAAAATACAACCGCCGCGGTGTCTCACA
>NW_021455419.1:0-733 GCF_001605985.2 Dendrobium catenatum
AGCACCTGTGGGGCTGGTTGCTACTAAGCATGCTAATTGATTAGTTACTCTGCCAAATACCTCCTCTATAGGGGTGGCAACGGGTAGACATTCCAGTTAAAAAAAAAATATATCTTGTAGTCAAATATTCCACTTAGGAGAAAGACAAATTAAGAATGATCATGCTTTAATGGCCTACTTTGACTTTGAGCAATATCAAATGAATGTAAGAACAATATTTATAGACGAAGATGAGATATTATATAATTTTATTAAAGGAAATGATATTATTTCTTTCACAAAATTTTGAAAGGAAGGGTATGGGTGAATCATCATCATAAAATTCATGAAGACATGCCATAAATAATGTTAATTTTGCCTCGAATATCTATATCTAAATAATTTTGAAATGATTTATCGTGCTATATTTCGATCCATTTAGAGTTAACCTAGGTGTTTTAATCAAGTCAAATTGGATTATAAAGATTGAAATAGACTTAAATTTTTTATGATAGTTCGGCTCGAGAGATTATTAGGTGCGGAGTGCGGACGGGGAGAACCATCCGCACAAGTACTATACCCAGTTAGGTACCAGCACTCGATACCACTGGATACCGCTGGGTATCCAGTGGTATAGTATTTGTGCGGACGGTGCACACTCCACACCTAATAATTTTTCGTTCGACTCGGGTCAAGCCAACCAATATATGTATAGTAATTGATACGGCATCACAAAAATTATCTTGATCGAGCA
>NW_021455420.1:0-715 GCF_001605985.2 Dendrobium catenatum
ATTAGTGTATGATATGAATTTATTGGGCTTGACAAGTTTTGATTCATGATTTGTTTTTTTATTCAATTTGAGTATTGATCGTTTTAATTTTTTTTTTATTGATTTTATGCCTGAATCCTTAAGAAAAATGTGGAGGAAAGAATTTTTTTAAGGTGGGTATATTGTGATAACCCAATTTTTTGAAATGTTTTTCTTTATAAATTAAAATTGTTAATTTTAATGTTGTGCCTCACCGAAGAAGGAAGAGGAGGAAGGGTTAATTTTAGCCACCAGATCACTTCATCTTTTTTGCGTAACTTGCTTAGATTATGGTATGTGACTCTGATCTTGCTTCTGTCTTTAAAGATTTTGATTTCTACCATTTGATTCACCATAGACTTCATTTTATTATATTTTCTCACATTTATTAAACTTCTTCTTTGTAAGTTTTTATATGATATTATACTGATTATTAAAAAAATTTTGGTTGTAATTTTTGTAAATTTCCCTAGGTAAAATAGAATTTATTTAATTTTATATGATTTTTTCTAAATAGAAGTATTATTATTTTAGCATGTTGTAAATACAAGCATTAAAAATCAATGTTGATATGTTCTTGAGTAATAATTAGTCACCATTATTGTTAAAAAAATATGATATTAATTTGCATAATAAATAAGTAAAAGGTTAGTTTCACTAGCATTGGCTTGAGATTGACAGACATGTACAGAAGGAT
>NW_021455421.1:0-235 GCF_001605985.2 Dendrobium catenatum
TACTCCTAAAGGTTATTCAATTAGCAGAGAACCTTTATTTGATAACATTCGCTTTGATTTTTGGAAGACTCATATATCTACTTTTCTATAATCACTTAACTATCATATGTGGATATTAGTACAAGAAGGTTATACCAGACCTACTAGATTTGTTGATGATAATAGTATTTGAGAGTCCGAATAAGTTGTTAAACCTTAACTAATTGTCCCAAGGCTAACCAAGAGGGGCGGGGGG
>NW_021455422.1:0-269 GCF_001605985.2 Dendrobium catenatum
GGTACGAACGGTTATTACAAGGTCGGTTCTAGAAACGGCTGAAAACCGTTCTAAGTCGGTTAATCGTTTGGATAAAAATTTATTCGTATGGATGAAATTTTTACAGAGGACCGATCATCCTGGACGATTATTTATTTCGTCTGGACGAAAATTTTCCAGAGGACCAATCGCCATGGACGATAATTTAATTTCGTCTGGACGATAATTTTTCAGAGACCAGATCGTCCTAGAAGATTATTAATTTCGTCTGGATGAAAATTTTTCAGAGG
>NW_021455423.1:0-580 GCF_001605985.2 Dendrobium catenatum
ACATTATTATTATCACTATTATGTCATTTAATTCTAATTTAAATTATGTTAATATTTATTATATCATCTTATTCAACCCTAAACCTTGAATCATGAACCTTTCTTTATTTTGATCGTATCTCTCATTTGATTTTCACAACCTAAACCAAACTATGATTGTTATCTTTGAATGAAGACTTAAATAAGAGCTGTGAACTATAATAATAATAATGAGATAAAATATACAATGGATGAAAGGGGAAGCTTTATTACCAAAGAGCCGATCAACTCATAAGCTTCCATTACTTTGGGATCTTCCTCATCTTCGTAGCCAAGTTGCAGTATTCGTGGGCCGTTGACAGACCACAAAGCACTTCTCCCAGCGTCCTGAGAAACACATAGCCAGAGCATCTCATATGTTTTTGTAACATTAAAAAAAAAAAAGGTACAGCAAGACATGCGAATTGAGAAATAAATTCTACTTACCATTTATTTTCCTAAAGCTGTTGCCATTAAATTTTTAAAAATAAATACGCAAATGGATTGACATAAAAATAAAAGCCAAAATTTTACATCAATGCAATTTATGGATTATTGTTTC
>NW_021455424.1:0-273 GCF_001605985.2 Dendrobium catenatum
TTAACCATGATTCCCTGATTAGGGTTTTTATTTTTAAATCGACCGTCCAGGCTGATATAAATATCGGCCCGGCTAATGTTACCAAAAATAATAAAATCTCAAAAATAGTCAAAAATTCTCTGAAGGTGTGTGTGTGTAAGGTTACTTTACATTAGGAGCCAAAATTTTACAATAAACTCACGAAAAGGAAAAAAAGTACAAAGTGAATCAGATCTAGTTAACCCAATCTTGAGCTAGTTTCAATTGTTGTTTGATTTGATGAACCTGAAATGT
>NW_021455425.1:0-472 GCF_001605985.2 Dendrobium catenatum
TTTTACTACTAACTTTTCAGGAATCAAAGATCGGACGGAAAAATAGAGCTAGATAAAGATGGGGTAGATTAGGGTTGAGTCAATCTATAATTTTATTTTTCCCCTCTTGAGTTAGTTGTAATCTTTGGTGTGACTAATGCTAAGTAACCCTACACACACACACTTGAGAGACTTAGAATTTCTATTTTTACTCAAATCGGCCAGGACGATATTTTACATTGTCCTGGAAGATCGGGCTTAAAATAAAAATCTAATCAGGGGTTCTTAATTAAGGCAGCCGTCATTAGCCAATCGGCCTGGACGATACGTGTATCAGCATGGACAATAAGCTTAAAATAGAAAGAAATTATCGCCATAAACAATTAAGGTATTCTATAATTTCTGGTAATAAGCCGGGATGATCTTGGATCGGCCTGGATGATATTCATAATTATACCTTAATTAATCAGATAAATCAAGGAAGTAATTAAGG
>NW_021455426.1:0-322 GCF_001605985.2 Dendrobium catenatum
ATGAGATTGAGGAAAGAAAGTAATTTTTCATAAATCTCACATGATATCAAAGTCTTGATCCTAGGGCTATCAATATAGAAAAATTCTTAAGTGCGGAGATCGAACACATTGAACCGTCTGGTTTGTCTTTATGAATAATAAAAAGACAGTAAGCTAGGCATTTAATGTTCACTGCTGGCCTTTTACTGTTCACAAAGACAATACTAAACAGTTCTCAGCATCCGGTATCCTCACGTAATAATCTCTCATCAATATGGGACCTAATATGAAACCTATTTCAAAACTAACACAAACAATTAAATTTGTGTCAACCAATGTTATA
>NW_021455427.1:0-378 GCF_001605985.2 Dendrobium catenatum
AGTCCTTTTTAAGAGATGACTAAAAGAGAATCTAGCGTAAAAACATTTGGCCAATGATGCCAACAAAAGAAGCGCAATGCTGCTAAATTGAATTTATGAAAAAAAGGGATTCACAAAGCGTGATTCAAATGACAAGAGGCATAAAATGAGCCCATCAAAAGCAAGCTCTTCTCTCTTTTCAATTCTTTTAAAAACTTAGAAGCTTTCATATACCAAAGACTTGAGTTCGTTTTGCGATTATGATATATCTACTTTGATCCTTTATTCTATAAGATGTTTTTTTTTGACTCAAGTAATGATTAGATCCTTTATACTAATATATGATTGAAGTTTTGAGTTAGGTCATTGATTTCAAAAGACAACTCTACCCTACAAAAA
>NW_021455428.1:0-226 GCF_001605985.2 Dendrobium catenatum
TTTTACGGCATCCTACTGACTTTCTGGCTTAAGTCCGTTTTACAGCAGCCATCCTGATTAAATCTGTCTTTTGGTCTAAGTCTGCTTTTACGGCATCCTACTGACTTTCTGGCTTAAGTTCGCTCTTACGGCAGCCAATCCAGCTTAAATCTGTCTTTAGGTCTAAGTCCACTTTTACGACATCCTATGGGCTTTCTGTCTTAAGTCCGCTCTTACGGCAGCCAAT
>NW_021455429.1:0-410 GCF_001605985.2 Dendrobium catenatum
ATGTGTTATCTTATATATTTAATTGTAAGCTCATTGTATTCTATATTCACGTCAACAACAACGGCATTACTAAACAAAGGAGGAAAGAGAAGCTCTCTATTCCCGTTAAGCCTTTCATTTTATCTCCGAATACTTTTTAAGGTAAATCATCTATACTATCTATATAAAAGTGACTTGGGATTTCACTCTTAGCAAATCCAGATCGTTCTTTTATAAATCCAAAATTAATCTATATCGTCCACTAAGGACTCTTCATATTATGTTCCTCCAAAAAGTTTATACATATCATTTATAAATTCATTATACTTACAGGACTATTTATTATTATCATGAATTTTCGATGCCAATACTACTATTTATTTTAGACATCTTCTGATCTAATTGCCTTGATAATGGAATCAACTCATTAC
>NW_021455430.1:0-241 GCF_001605985.2 Dendrobium catenatum
AACAAGTTGAAGAAATATGTTAAGAATAAAACATGCCATAAGGATCGATATGTGAAGCATATTTGTCTCAAAAAATTACTCACTTTTTCTCCATCTACTTTGAGCCCCATGTATGGAGTACAAGAATAAAGATTGGTCGTAACATGGACTTTGATGTAGAAGAATAATCACAGGCTGCACTATCAGTATTTAGAAGTCACGGAAAGCCTAGTGACAAATGTGTTGAAAGATTTCTCAATAA
>NW_021455431.1:0-543 GCF_001605985.2 Dendrobium catenatum
AAGCTCCTTGGTACTCAAAAATTACTTTTGGGAGACAACCTTTAATTCTGTTATGAATCATTCCTACAGCCATCTTGTATGCAGTTTGGCATAGATAAATCGGTCTGAATTTGGAACACTCATAAGCATTTAATACTTTAGGAATAAGTACCACTATTGTCTCCTTCCATTGCCCTGGCATCCTTCCCATCTTGAAGAAGCCTTCTATTGCATTCCAAGTTTCTCCCTCTATAATTTTCCAATAACATTTCAAAAAGTGGGCATTAGCTCCGTCAGCTCCAAGTGATTTTCTATTGTCCATAGTCCATACAGTAAATTTCAATTCATCTTTTGTGAAGTCTTATTTCATTATCTTCAACATCTCTTCTTGAATGTAATCATTTTTTTAAAAATCTTGCCACTCCTCCAAGTTGCAAGTATGTTTGCTCAATTTTTTAGAAAATAACTTCTCAATTATTTGATGGATTATCTCCTGGTTGGTTTCCAAAGATCCATCCTCTCAAGCAATTTTCTTAGACATTGCAAAGGTATGGTAGTAACATG
>NW_021455432.1:0-231 GCF_001605985.2 Dendrobium catenatum
CAAGAGCATGAATGCAATGACATACCTACAACCAATAGCATGAAGCTTCGCACAAATGTTGAAAGCCTTCATGCAAGGGGTGAATATCAAGCAAATGATGAATATCAAATTTATCATGTATATGCCAAATTTTCCTTAAAGGCTAGGAGTTTGGTGATCCCCCTCTGATCCATGACAAGCTAATTTGTGGATAGATACAATAGTTTCCTATAAATATTGAGAAGTTACAAT
>NW_021455433.1:0-1485 GCF_001605985.2 Dendrobium catenatum
ATAGGAGACTTGAGTTATTTTCTTGGTTTTAGCAAAATGAAAATTGAGATAGGAACTTTTCTTAGTGAGTCAAATTATATTAAGGGCATCATCAATAAATACGAAAGGGATAATGCTAAACTAGTGACTACTCCATTGATTTCTTCAGTGTAATTAGATAAAGATCGTTAGGGAATATCTTTTTATAAAAGTAATTTAGAGGAATAATTGGATCATTGCCTTACTTGACTGCTATCATACCTTATATCAAATATAGTATTTATTTGCGTGTTAGATTTTAATCTGATCCTAAGGAATCATATTTGAGAGCAGTAAAAGAATTCTGAGACATATTTTTGGGAACTGAAAACTTAGGAATTTGGTATCCAAAGAACAACACTTCTTTTGAAATTATTATATTTTTTTACTCAAATTTTGCAGAATGTACGACTGATCAAAAAAGTATATCTAGAACTCATCAATTCATAGAAAACACTTTAGTTTCTTTCTCCACTAGAAAATAGAATTCAGTAGCCCTTTTTACTAGTGAAGAAGAATACATTTCCTTAGGTAATTATTTGGTACAAGTTTTTTGGATAAAATAATAACTAATTGACATAATACAGTGGCATAACCCTGATTTTTTCTGATAATACTAGTGCTATGTGCATTTCAAAGAATCCTATTCAACATTCTAGGATCAAGCATATAGACATAAGACATCACTTCATTAGAGATCATATAGCTAAGGGAGAAATTGAATTGCTTCACATTGTCTCTGAGAATCAACTTGCAGACTTTTTGACAAAACCACTAGCCTTTAACATGTTTAGCACCTGAAGGAGTAGATTAGGATTGATTAATCTTAATGCTTAAACTTAAATTTTGTGAACTTAATTTGCTGTATAATAATGTTTTTGTTTATTTTCTTAGGTTGTTTCTTATAGTTTGTGTGTTTTTATTTTTTCTTATTTTTTTGTTTTATTTTTAGTATTTTATTGTTGGTCTTGTTTTTTAATTTTTTACAAGTCATTAGATTTAATGTGATTGGTTTTGAAAAGATTTTCTATTTATTATATCTTTTTTTAAGTGTTATTTTCGTATTGCACAAAATTTTTTGTACTATATGAATTATGTAGCATGAACATGATATTTTTTTGAGTTGAGCATACAAAATTGCATTATTCATTGATATTTGTATTGTATGATTGCATCATGTCTGTAAGATTTGGTACGACCATCTATGAAAATTCAATTATTAATCACATATCATACGTATGAAATGGAATTTCATCTGTACAATCCTATTGTCATTTTCTTATAGGGATGAACCTAATCGTCATAAACAATCTTTAATATTTTGATCATCCCAGATGATCTGGTGTTCGTCTCTATGATCATTTGGTCAAAAAGTATTTACGAAAGGATGCCTCAAAAATAACATTTTATGAAAAGTATTTCTTTTTTGGTTGTATCCACTTGTATGTATGAAAATGGTTTTTATCT
>NW_021455434.1:0-208 GCF_001605985.2 Dendrobium catenatum
AAGGATGATCTTATAAGTTTTCAACATTTGTTATCTTTCTTTCAAACCCATGTAATTATCATAAAAGTCATAAAATTATGAATATACTTTCAAATTGAATAAAATACATTATAAATACATCTTTTAGCATGATTAGTGATTTCTCCTGAACATCTTTGTGGGTTTTGTCATCTTGATGAATATAATAAGAACATCTTATTTTGAGGAG
>NW_021455435.1:0-250 GCF_001605985.2 Dendrobium catenatum
TAAATTATCAAATTTATACAAATTTCAAATTGAAAGAATTTCTTAATTCATAAATATTTGGTATTATTTTAAATATTTTTAATCAAATTCAAGACAATTAATTGTAATTATTATTTAAAATATTTAAATATTAATTTAACTCTTATTTTAATTAATATATTCTCTCTCCCCCCAGCTTTAACTCTCTCCGGTCAGTTTTTTCCTCTCCAATCTTTTTTTCACTCTCTCTCTTCCTGCCGGCTCTCTCTCC
>NW_021455436.1:0-275 GCF_001605985.2 Dendrobium catenatum
AGTAGGTGATATTGTGTTTTTCTAAATAGTTTTTAAATTGGGGCTTAGATTATCTCAATATTTAGTTTTATGGAGGAAAGAAAAAAGAATTTTTTGTAATTTTCTTTTATTGTTATAAATAACATTAGTTTTTTTAAGTTAGATATATTGAATTAAATGTATTGCATTTAAAAAAAAAAAAAACATTGTTATTTTGAAAAGTAATGCTACTGTTATTTAGATAATAATTTTACGGTAAAAGGTTTAATCAAATTAAATAGAGCTTTCATGTATTT
>NW_021455437.1:0-293 GCF_001605985.2 Dendrobium catenatum
TCTGGAACATATCAATTTATAGGAAATTCTTTAGTGTATTGGTCCAGTAGAAAACAAAACTCAGTTGCCCTATCTACTACAGAAGCTGAATACATTGCATTAGGAAGTTTTGTGGCACAAGTACTTTGGTTGAAATAACAATTGATTGACTTAGGATTAACAATAGGCATTATTCCAATTTATTGTGATAACACTACTGCTATTTGCATTTCTAAAAATCCTATTCAACATTAAAGAACCAAACATATAAGCATAAGGCATCATTTCATAAGGGATCATATTTCAAAAGGTGA
>NW_021455438.1:0-1415 GCF_001605985.2 Dendrobium catenatum
TTAATAGAGAAAAGCTTTAAGTTTTAAATCAAAATATATAAATTTAGATTTTTGTGAATATTGTGTTTATATCAAGCAACATAATGTGAGTTTTTCAAATACTGGTTCAAAGATCAAGTCAAATAAGTTGGAGTTAGCGCATACTGATGCATGGGGTCTTGCTCCAATTTCTTCTATAGGAGAATCTTTATATTTTGTCACTTTTATGGATGATCATAACATAAATGTATGAGTTCTTAAAACACATTATAGGTGTGATATTTCCAAGAAGTGAAAGGCCATGATTGTGAATGAGATAGGTTTGAAGCTCAAATGTTTTAGATCATAATGGAGGCAAGTATCAGAATAAAAAGTTCGAGTAATATACTTTGAATGGGATCAAGCATGAGTTTAATTTCCAAGAATACTGGAGCAGAATGGTCTTATAGAACTCATGAATAGAACTGAGCATAAGGCTACATGCAGGTCTACCTAATAGTTCTAGGCAGAGGCCAAGCAGTAAATACTGTTGTTTATCTGATCAATCGTGGTTCATCTCTACCTCTGAATGATGAGTTAACTAAGGAAGCCTGAGGTGGCAAGATAGTAAGTTTATCGCACCACAACAAGTGTACATTTATTAGATATGACCCAGATAAATTTGTTTGTACATTTCGATATCATTAGAATAAGAAATTCATTAGAAGCAGTGATGTAAAATTCAATGAAAATGAAATGTACGATGATAGAAATGAGACTCTTGAAGATTCTTCTAAATATGTTGAGTAGAGGATGATGATGACTAAGAAGACAAAGCTGATGAAGCACAGAGGGTTTCTCAAACACCTGCTACTAAAATAAGAGATCCACCTGAATCTCAAAGTCAATACAAAGGTATTCTCCTTCCTTGCACCATCTATTGTTGATAGATGATGGTGAACCAAAGTTCTATGATGAGGCCATTCAAGACATTGGTATAAGACATATGATAGGCTTATATCAGATACTGGGTATACGAAGTGTCATGTATATCACTACTATTTTTTTAAACATTTTGATAACTGTTATATTACTCTACTTTTGTATGTAGAATCACATAGTGGTTGCAGGGTCAGATATGGAGAAGATAAAATATCTAAAAAAATAGTTATTAAAAGAGTTTGAAATGAAATATTTGAGTCTAACAAAGAAAATTTTTGGCATTAGAATTAACAGGGATAAAAGTGCCATTATACTTAAGTTGTCTCAGGTGAGTATGTTGAAAAGGTTCTTTAGAGATTCACCATAGGGAGGCAAATCAGTTTGCCCTCCATTGGGTAGTCAATTTCAGCTTATTCTCTCTTCCTCCAACTATTCATGGCTCGTCGAAGTTCCTTGCTATGCTTCTCTAAATCAGTTAGTACTTGAGTCCAACTTCATTCATGGAATCATCATCA
>NW_021455439.1:0-337 GCF_001605985.2 Dendrobium catenatum
TTTGTTTTGTCAGCACGACCATAGTCGATAGGATGGAGGTTGGAAACACTGTTGTCTGATGATGGGGGTCGTAAGGACCATAGTAGGCGACGGAGGTCGGGAGGACCGTAGTCGAGAGGAGACCGGGGTCTGAGTGACCGTTGACTGGTGATGGAGGTCGGAGTGACCATAGTAGGCGACGGAGGTCGGGAGGACCGTAGTCGGCAGGAGACCGGGGTCTGAAAGACCGTTGTCTGGTGATGGAGGTCGGAGTGACCATAGTAGGCGACGGAGGTCGGGAGGACCGTAGTCGGCAGGAGATCGGGGTCTGAGAGACCGTTGTAGTAGGGAGGTATTA
>NW_021455440.1:0-374 GCF_001605985.2 Dendrobium catenatum
AACCCTTTGTTTGTTTGTTGACTTGAGTTCAAGTTTCGAGCTTAAGTGCATGCCCACAAGTTCGCTATTTGAGTTCACTTTTTATGTCCCCTTCACTTGGTTCAAGCCAAGTTCTCTTGCAAATGATTTCTATTTGAGTTCTTTGCCAAGTTCAAACTCAAACTCAAGTTTGAATTTCAAGTCAATGTAGCTCATAACTCATTCAAGTTCAAATTTGAGTTTTGTTTAAGTCCAAATCAAGTCTACAAGTTTGTTTGTCAACTCGCCTAAGTGCTCGCTTAAATCCAATTGGAGTTCAAATTACGCATAGTCCTTTGCACTTTCTTGTATACAAGTCCAATTGACCCAATTTCCAGTTTGCAAGTTTTCATAGT
>NW_021455441.1:0-292 GCF_001605985.2 Dendrobium catenatum
TATACACCTATAACCATACCATATTTTTCCTTTAAATATATTGTCTATGTTTGGACTAGTCCCACTCATAGAATGTTAGGAACCTCTTTGAAATAATTAAAATCCTTCTATCTTTCAAATATTTGATGCATTTTTAAACATTTAATTTATGAGCTTGCTAGTTTTTAATTTCACTATCTCTCCTCATATTAATTATATTTACATTTGCATAAATAGAGTTAGCACTTGAAAAAAAATGCAAACCCTATTAGCTCGTAACTCTAGTTCATAAACATGAAAGCATTAATATAAT
>NW_021455442.1:0-242 GCF_001605985.2 Dendrobium catenatum
ACCTGGATGATGTCCAAAAATAAGTAATTCCTAAATATATCTGGCAACATATTCTTTCTGCTTTAATCCTATCATCCTGGTCTGGATGATGTCCAAAAATAAGTAATTCCTAAATATATCTGGAAACATATTCTTTCTATTTTGATCCTATCATCCTGGTCGAAACAAAATCATCCAGGACGATATGTTTTTCATAAAGACGGCAGCTTTAATGAGGATGCCCTAATTAGGGTTTCTGCTTT
>NW_021455443.1:0-306 GCF_001605985.2 Dendrobium catenatum
ATAATATCACTCCAATTATATGGATAAAAAAAGGAGAAGGCATCTATATGCTGAAACAAAATCACTTTGTTTTCCTTGTTGGTAAATTTAGGTCAAAAAAATAATTATAATCTTAATCATGACAACAAATAATCAGCATTCGAAATTCTAATAGTTTTCCACCTAAGCCGCCTTGACAATATCAAATCAAGCATAAATTTTTTGAGCAGCAAGCAACTTAAGTATGAAGAGTACTCCAAGAAGTGAATCCTACCATTCTTAAAATAGAGAGAAAAAAGTAACTGGGATGGATGAAATCATACCTCA
>NW_021455444.1:0-202 GCF_001605985.2 Dendrobium catenatum
GTTGACTCTAGCAACAAAAATAAGAAAAAAAAAAAACATAACATACATGTTTGTAAAAACTCATCCAAGTTCTTTACAAGCGGATCTACTTCATCTCAATTAACAAACTAATTGAGGGTGCATGGATGAAGAAAACTCTAAGATCAAGTGTTAAAGCTTGATCATGTTTGCAATAATGATTTTAATGGCTGAGCCACTGAGT
>NW_021455445.1:0-324 GCF_001605985.2 Dendrobium catenatum
CGGAATAAAAGAACATTTATTGGAGGTGACTACATTGATGGGTACGCAATAGGAATATAAATACAAAGGGAGGAGTTATACATGATTTTGCAAGAATTTATGATCTTGCAAAAAAAACATATACATTAAGAGAAGAAAAAACTAAATTACTTACAAAAGTGGAGCCAACAAATCATAAAGAGGAATATAAGATCATTTTGCAAATATTATAAGGTGATTCTAGGAGAGAGTTTGATCACACAATATATATTTGTAGATAAAGATGTACATCTTAATAGTAATAAAAAAATAAAAAGAATAATTGCCTTATGAGAATATAGTGGA
>NW_021455446.1:0-351 GCF_001605985.2 Dendrobium catenatum
CTTTCTCTTTCTCTCTCTTGCTCTCCCTCTCTCTATCTTGCTTTCTCTTGCACTCTTAATCTCTCTCTCTCTCTCTCTCACACACACCTTTTCTCTTTCTCTCTCTCGCTCTCTCTATCTCTCTCTGTCTCTTCAGCTTTTCTTGATGTCTCTCTCTCTCTCTTTCTATCTATCTCTCTCATTATCTCTCTCTCCCTCTCTCTTGCTCTCTCTCTCTCTCTTTCTCTCTCTCTCTTGCTCTCTCTCTTGCTTTCTTTGGCTATCTTGCTCTTCTCTCCCTCTCACCCTCTCTCTCTCTTTATCTCTCTCTTACTTTTTATCCCTCTCTCTCTCTCTCTCTCTTGCTCTTAA
>NW_021455447.1:0-250 GCF_001605985.2 Dendrobium catenatum
TCTTGAAGTATAAGAGGCTGACTCATCCTTAAAATTTTGGATGATCAGATTACAATATATCACTTATGGATTGAAAATCAATTACAACGTCGAGCAGAGTTTTGGCGTCACTTGGAGATCGGGTAAAATTCTGACGTCACTCGAATATTATACAGAATTCTGACATCACTTGAGCGTCAGGTAAAATTCAGGCATCACTTAGGTGTCCGACAGAATTCTGATGTCACTCAGGCATCGGGTAGAGCTCAGG
>NW_021455448.1:0-268 GCF_001605985.2 Dendrobium catenatum
CCATTTTTAAACCATCCAATACTAGTAACAAAGCCTCCCTTTTATAGTAAATGTCTTATGAGGAATGGCAATGCCATCTTTTCAAAAATGGTCGACTCTGCCACCTTAATTTCATTAAAACTGAGCTTGCTTGCCTCAACTTTAATTATGATCGACAATATTGCCTGCATGAACATTATTCTAGAGACAAGTGAGATTTAGGGCATATCAAAATACGAATCATGCTCTAGCGGATGATGAGAACTAACATTTTATGAAAGAAAAGGAG
>NW_021455449.1:0-264 GCF_001605985.2 Dendrobium catenatum
AATTTCACATGATAGAGAAGGAGAATTGAAGATGGTTTCATTCATCAACTTCTAACACACAATGGAGCTCAACAAAAGGTATGTTATTTACTTATTTGCTTATGTTTTCTAAACTTCATTGATGCCATATTTATATTATTTGATTAGTTTGATATGAAAATGAAATGCATAGTGAATGTGTTAGAGGAATTTTTTTCATTTATTTTATAATTTTTAATATTATTATTATTTATTATGTCATCCGATTCGACCGGTCGAACCGGT
>NW_021455450.1:0-329 GCF_001605985.2 Dendrobium catenatum
AGTTGCTCGACTCGACCGGAGCGAATCAACGATGAGGAGATTAGGTTTTCAGAAGCTCCCTTTGGTGATCATCGATTGCAGATCAAATGGTTGTCAATATTTGGATGAAGATTGTAGTTGATTGTCGATGCTTGATTGGAGATCATAGTTGATTGCCGATCAAGACAAGTGCTTGTTGCCGGTTGATTGTATCAATTGATTAAATAAAATTTAATTGAAAAATAATTAATTAATTAATTCCAAATTAGGTTAACGAACATTCCTTCAATCTTTCAAAATTTTGGTTAAGTCCCGAATTTTTTTTAGAAAATTTCGACAGCCTCCCGACG
>NW_021455451.1:0-329 GCF_001605985.2 Dendrobium catenatum
GGTTCTACCCATCAAAACAACCGACACATAAAATACGGTACATCATACAGAGCAGGTTTGATGCTCCTTATGTTTCTTGGAAGAAAGTCCCGAAAGAAGTCCGGGAGATGTGGTTTAGAGAGTTTGAGGTTTTTTTGGGTTTTACTTTTTATGTTAAATGATTTATTCTTTCTTACTTAAGCTAATAATCTTATATATTATATATCATATGTATTTGATTGCAGAAAGAGTTTTGTTGGCTGCCCCAACATAATGACAGGATTAGAAAGAATTTTGAGAAGCGTGGGTCTATTCGGATGCGCGACATATTCACCGATATTAGAAAGTCT
>NW_021455452.1:0-218 GCF_001605985.2 Dendrobium catenatum
TATTCGTTCCATGTGCTCAATAGGAGATAACTGTCTTATCATCCCGTACGAACGTATATTATCTAGTTCGGCCAGGATGATCCATTCAAAAACCTTAAGTTAATTCAGGACGATAAATATTGGCCAGCTCAAAAACAGGGCGATTCTTAGGATGATTTTCCTCTGATTTGAACTGATCGGTCTGGACGATCAAGTCAAATTTCAATCATCCAGGACTA
>NW_021455453.1:0-322 GCF_001605985.2 Dendrobium catenatum
ACATTTGAATGAAATTTGTGTTTTATTTCTACTTCGTTTTGCATGAGTGCTTGAGAAGGAGGAGAGCTCAAGGTGAACATTCGCAATACCCACCAGTCGTTGGAAGCGTCCTCGACTCGTGGTTCAAGTTATCATATTGTTTTCTTGTCTAAAATTTGGTCCTCCTTGTCTCCACGCCAATCTCCACCCGAGATCATTACTCCAACAAGCCACTCACTCGTTTCCACCACTAAAACTCCAAGTTCCGCTTAAAACCCCCACCCAAACCCGTCGGCCATCTTCCCCCTCCTCCACTAGCCGCCGGCCATCCATCATCCCCGCC
>NW_021455454.1:0-317 GCF_001605985.2 Dendrobium catenatum
TTCGACTTCATTTGAAATAGCTTCGTTTGGAAGGTTTTCTTACTGTATCATAAAGCAATTTTTTCTAAGAAACTGTTTTAAGAGCAGTAAGAAAGCTATTCAAAACGAAGTCAAATTTGAGACATCTTTCTTGCATCTTTTTAAAGCAACTTTCTGATACAATTAAAAAAATAGTGAAAATTAAGCTTTATTTGGGATGGCTTTCTTACTGCTTCTTAGGCTTCGTTTGAGACGGCTTTCCTACTGCTTCTTAAAGCAGATTTCTAGTTCAAAATTTTTAATTTTTGAACTAGAAAGCCGCTTCAAGAAGTAGTAAG
>NW_021455455.1:0-200 GCF_001605985.2 Dendrobium catenatum
CATTGAGGATATTCTCCTTTATTATACTTGCGTTTAAGGTTTTATTCCCTTGCCTAATTATAGACACATATATGATGACAATTGAGTAAAGATGTAGTTCTTTTCAATTCTTTCCCTTCAATTTGCAAATAATTGAACTTTCCAAAAATTGAAATTTACTGTATTCTGGTGCTGAATTATTGTACTTATTAAGGAGAATC
>NW_021455456.1:0-438 GCF_001605985.2 Dendrobium catenatum
CCCCTGCTTCTACCCTATTGGCCACATCTTTGGGGGGTTTTAAGCAGTACCTGTCATGCAAGCAGTTTATTATCATTTATAAGCGCCCCCCTTTTAGATATGGCCACCTGCACAGAAAAACATTTATATTTCTATACTAACCACTTAAGGGCAAGTGCCCACACGCAGACAATCCAAGGGCAAACAATCCACAACATCAATCACATGCGCATACAAAGAAAAAAAAATCCTAATCCTAGCATGCCTAAGGGGTTGTGCAACTAAATGTGTGAGGTCTGTGTGGTATGTCACACTAAGGGTCCTTCTAGAGTTTGGGTCTAAGAAAGGAGTGTCCAACATGTGGCTTTTGAGCCACTTGTTGAGGAAAATTCTCCTTAGCTTTTTTTTTAGCTAAGAAGAAAAAGTAGGAATCTGATATTTAGCTTTTGAGCTAAATGT
>NW_021455457.1:0-273 GCF_001605985.2 Dendrobium catenatum
GCACATCTTCCATAATATTAGCCTTACCAAGCTAGTACTGAATAATCAGATCATAGTCTTTAATCAACTCAAAACAACTCTTTTGCCTCTGTTTTGATATTTTATATATTTTAAACTCAAATGATTAGTTAAAATATCACATCTAAAACCATACAAATAGTGTCACCAGATCTTCAGAGCAAATACCATAGTAGAAAGTTTTTTATAATGTGTCGAGTAATTCCTCTCATGTGGCTTTAACTCTCTAGAAGTATAGGCTATCACCTTTTTGTA
>NW_021455458.1:0-219 GCF_001605985.2 Dendrobium catenatum
TCCTCATTAAAGCAGCCGTCATTATGCAAAACACATAGTCCTGGATGATTTTGTATCGGCTAGGATGATAGGTGTTGACCTCGTTTTCGGCATCGGTCACTCTCACTATCTTGTCTTGCATTTTGTAGATTGAGCCACATTGTATGTTGCATCACTTTGTGTTTGGTGAAGTGTCAACATGCGTATTTTGCATCGGCTCGTTGGCGACCTTAGGATTTA
>NW_021455459.1:0-715 GCF_001605985.2 Dendrobium catenatum
TAAGGGTAGTAATATGGGTAGGGGTAAGGAGGACATGGACTAGTGGATAGACCTGCTACCTGTGATGATGGTGGAGGGTAATATGGATAGAATGAAGAGGCATGTGTCTGATCTGGAGAGGGGAAGTGAGGACTCATCGAAGGAGGAGGGAAGTGGCCCAGGAAGTATGGAGGTACAATAGCAGGTGGATCTAACTGACCCTGACCCTGACCCTGCTCACTTCTGGAATGTTGTTGGCTCCTGGTAGGTGGTGGCGGTGGTGGTGTAGGTAGATCTGGTGGAACTGAAGGCCCCTCACCTTCCTCAGGCTGTGTGGCTCTGCTAGAAGTAATCTTCTTCCGACGGAACTTTGAGGTAAATGATTTACAAGGAGGATCGTTGCCTGAAGCCATCTGTAATATTAAAAAAAATAATAATTAATAAAGCATTATAAACAATTAATAAAGCAGGTAATAAATTATGAGAAGCAGTTAATAAGGCAGGTAATGAATTACAAAAAATAGTAAATAAAGTAGTTTATGAATTACAAAAACCAGTTAATGAATTACAAAAAGCAGTTAATAAATACAAGTTGGAAAATAACAATTTCATTTCTTAGAATTCAAAAAGTACTATTCAAAATGTTACAAAACATTAAAACTCTACAATTCTAAATTACAAAAACTAATCAGAATCATCAAAACTATTTTCATTTCTCTCAAGGGTATCTTCACTT
>NW_021455460.1:0-980 GCF_001605985.2 Dendrobium catenatum
GGCGAAGGAGGAATAAGCAAACCCTAGCCGCCTCTCTTTTAAGTTTTGATGATATCCCTTCTAAGCGTCTTAATTTTTTTTTTTTTTTTTAACTTTGATTGCAATCATATAAACTGTAAATCTCCGTATCACTGCCTTCTCGGACAAGGAGACCGTCTCGCTGGTGAGACTCGGGAAGAATTTCGAAACCAACAAAACAATTTAGTATTCCTTCATATATAGGCCAACGAAAACCACTTCGCCTATGTGGCATATTGTGATAGGAGAAATTAATTTAAATAAAAGAACAAACAATTCTTTCCTGTGTCGTGAAGCTACGCTTAGGCTATTCTCTTGGTTCATTTTGAATGTAAGCGCGCTCACTCCGGTCCTGCAAAAGCACTCAGCTGCTACGCATGCAGGAGGCGTTCAGTTTTAGAAATCAAAATGACCTAGGTATACCAAGAAACCCTTGTTCCCGAAACAATCGAGGAAATCTATTCCCATTCGTTGTCCCCATTCGTTGATTGGAACCAAGGGCACCATCGCCATGACCACTCTTCCTCAGGAGCAAGTTGTGAAGCACGTCAGTAAACGCCTCTTAGAGTCTAGCATTAACAAGGATGCTCTAGTGAAACTCCTTAAGGTAAGCACCGGGCCCTCCAAATCTCTCGTTCACATTCTTCTCGTCTCATCTTTTGCGCTGGCTAGTGATCATGAAGAGGTCAGCATTCCGTTTAGTTTTTCTTGCCATTTACTCAAATCGTGTTAAATTTGATTCCTTGAATAGTTCCATTGTTCTGTCTAGTTTTACGGGCTGTTTGGCAACAAGTGAGATTTAATGCTAGACTTCGACATATTTCATGGTAAAATGTTAATGGCACTGGCGGAACTTGAGGGGTTTTTTTTTTTTTTTAATGACTTGGTTTTAGTCGCTTTTCTGGTAGAAATTGAGCAGGGGAAGTTCATGTTGTACTTGATCCCTTGTTTTGTTTGCATTG
>NW_021455461.1:0-317 GCF_001605985.2 Dendrobium catenatum
ACTATGATCTACTTCTAATGCAAGTGCCGTTAGTTTTTCAAACTCTACATCTAGTTCAATATGCGATGTTTTCAAGGATTCATGCGCTTCAATTAGTTCAATATACTTCTAATTTAATGCATCATACTTATCAAGAAGTAACATGTGATCTTTATCCAAATAAGAATTTTCTTTAACTAAGTTAGCATGCTCAATTTGTAAAGAACTAAATTCAATATTAAGTTTAGCATGAATTTTTTTCAGTTTCCTATACGAGTCATGAATATTCTAAGAAATAACCAGTAATTCATCATATGAAAGTTGACATACCTCATCCT
>NW_021455462.1:0-262 GCF_001605985.2 Dendrobium catenatum
TGAAGCCAGGAGAATAAGCCGCATTTATCAGCTTCAGAAACTTGAGATAGAGCTTAAAATAAAGAGCTGCGTTCGAATTCTTCCAGCAACAAACTGCATAAAAAGAGAAACCACTGATCAAGTCCAGGTAGTCAGCAAAGAACACAGCTACCGGTGCTAACTGCCTGGACTCAGAGATTATCAGAGGAATAAGTAAACATATCCCTGGTTGCCGATTGACCTTCAAAGGGATTGTGCAAGGGAGCATCATCATCGTCCAGGC
>NW_021455463.1:0-218 GCF_001605985.2 Dendrobium catenatum
ATTGAACAATCAAACCTTAATTACTTTACTTAATTAACAAATTAATTTAGGTATAATTATGCTGCATCATCCAGGATGATGTCCTAGATGGTGTCTAAAAATAAAAGATGCAAAAATAAATATAGCGGCTGATTCTTTTTTATTTGAGCTTATCATCCCGAACGATGCTAATATCATTAAAGACGATTCACTTAATTGCGGATGCCTTAAACAGGATG
>NW_021455464.1:0-357 GCF_001605985.2 Dendrobium catenatum
TTGGAAGGTTTGAACCCCAATTTGGATTACCAAACGGTTTCTAAACATGACGTGCTTATAGTCGAATCGAGCAATTCGACGAGAAGAATCCAACGAGCCTAAGAACGCCTATTTCTAACATCATTAAGACCTTCAAATGTTTGATGAACGATACATGATCAAGGGATTCAATATCGGCCGTCCATCTGACCCTCCCTATTTATACCCCTGATCTCTCACCTATTTATAAGCTATGTCACTCTATAATATATATAAATAGACCCCTCATTTCTCATGAGAGGGGCCTAAGAAAGAAGAAAAGAAGAGAAGATTAGAAGGGAAGAAACTCCTCCTCGACCACCGCCGTCGGAAATCTGC
>NW_021455465.1:0-327 GCF_001605985.2 Dendrobium catenatum
AATTATAACTAATATAAATTAAGCATGCTTAAATTTAATTAATTATTACTAATTTATTAATAATAATAATAATAAATAAATAATTATAAACAAATTTAAATGATTATAATTAACTTTTAAAAAATTGTACGATTTGAACATGATTCAAGTGTTGTTTGATAACAGGATTTATGCAGAATTTGACAATGATTTATACTAAATCCTACCAAGCAGAACTTGATTGACCTATAAATCTCATGATAGAATAAATCCTTTATTTCCCTCTTTTTTGTTTTGGAGTTCGATAAGTTTACAAAATTTAGCTGAAGAAGCACATGAGAGGGAAAA
>NW_021455466.1:0-454 GCF_001605985.2 Dendrobium catenatum
TTGTAAGCTTGTGAACCGGCTCGTTTAAAAAAAAATAATATAAAATATATTAGAATTTATGTTTTTCAATACAAAATTGTAGAAAATATTTAAAAATCATATAACAATTTCTTATATTAACTAATTATTTATTATTTTTCTTAAATTTCTCATTCATTTTACTTTTTTATCATATTAATTGCTTAAATCATAATTATTTTCTCTCTTTTATACTAAACAAGCCAGCTTGTGAGCCGGCTCGAACTCATAGAATAAAGCTCTAGCTAGAGCTCAAACTGGGTTGATTAAACAAGCCCGAACTCAAACCAGGGTCAACTCGAACTCGACTAAACTCATTTACACCCCTAAATTCAAATATGTATGGAAGATTTAAAACAAAATTTGATTGGATATTGTCCAACCTATATTTCATCTTCTTTGAGTTTATAATTCAAGCTTTCAATTATGCAATTAC
>NW_021455467.1:0-245 GCF_001605985.2 Dendrobium catenatum
CTGAGATAAGGTTTGAAAACCCTATTCATCAGGGCCTTGAAAGTCGCTGGAGTGTTGGTGAGACCAAAAAGCATCACCAAAAACTCATAATGGCCTTCATGCGTTCTGAAAGTCATCTTGGGTACATCCTCCCTCTTCATCCGAATCTAGTGGTAGCCTGATTTCAAGTCTATCTTGCTAAAAATCATAGTCCCACTCAATTCATCTAGGAGCTCGTCGATGACGGGTATAGGAAACTTGTCCGG
>NW_021455468.1:0-367 GCF_001605985.2 Dendrobium catenatum
GGATTCATGTAGCCGACCCCACTTAGTGGGATAAAGGATTGATGTTGTTGTTGTTGTTGTTGTATCTAATCAAATTCACGCTCCCTAACTAACATGGCATGCAAATGTTTTAAGGAAAAAACAATCATTTTTAGGCATGCATGATATTTTTCAATTTCTTATATGATTCATGCATTTTTCATAAATTTAAAATTTATCATCAAAAGAAATTTTGTATGCCTCTTCCTGATTAGAGTAAACTAATAAGTTTTTTTCCATTAAACATTGATTAATTATCTCCTCCTCTGTTTCATGTTCCGACGAATCTGAGGCTAAGTTTTCCTAGAAAGCATTCTACATCCTTTGCTTGCCCTTATTAGAGTTGAGC
>NW_021455469.1:0-417 GCF_001605985.2 Dendrobium catenatum
ATCATCTTGAGCAAAGTGATGAGGAAGAGGTATGTAAATTAACCTATGACTAATTGTTTGAAATTTGTGAAAAAATCCATGCATCATACAAAAAACTTAAGAAGACACATGCTAGCTTAAAAGTGGAACTTGTAAATTTGCAGAAACAATACGAAGTCATTCTTAAAGATCATTCAACGATTTATTCTAATCACATGGCTCTTCTTGATGAATTTGATGAGTTGAACAAAAAGCATTCATAATTAATTGATGAACATAAGGCATTAAAAGTTTCACACTTCTCATTTAATTTTGATCTTAAGAAATATAAAGAGATTTAAAAAAATTTGAGGATTGAGAATGATGCATTAAAGAAAACTAACTTGAGGATTCAAAATGACTTGGATACATGTAAGAAAAATTGGATGACATCTACTT
>NW_021455470.1:0-345 GCF_001605985.2 Dendrobium catenatum
AAAATAATTATTATAAATTAGCTCCTTGACATGCAGATCTTGGTCAATGGAGAAAATCAGCTTTCCATCCATTGTATCAGAATTTAATTATCTATAAATAAAGAAAGAAATTTTGTATTAAATCTCTTTAGATTGAATCTGAAAAGTATATTATATTTTATCACATAAACTGAATTATAGAAGTTATAATCCAATATAGATGATAAAACATAAAGGTCAATTATAATTTGGAGAAATTAAATTTTCATTGCACATGTTAAGCTACAAGGAAATGTTGTAGCATAACATAAGGAAATGGTGACTAGAAGTGATTCGAGTGATTTTTAAAGAAATTTAAATTTTGAA
>NW_021455471.1:0-273 GCF_001605985.2 Dendrobium catenatum
CTTTTAAGTCCAATAAGGATCTTATGACCAGTAAACCATTGGAAATTCTTCACATGGATGCTTTTGGTCCAGTAAGAACTGTAAGTCTAGGAGGGAAGGTATACGGATTTGTTATAGTGGATGATTTCTCAAGATTCACTTGGGTTAGATTTCTTTTTCATAAGAGTGAATCGTTTGAGGAATTTAGAAATTTTTCAACTTGGATTCAAAGAAAACTAGGGTGTGAAATAATTTCCATACAAAGTGATCATGAAGGAGAATTTGAAAATGAAA
>NW_021455472.1:0-573 GCF_001605985.2 Dendrobium catenatum
AATAGCGCTTTAGGTCCTTGATTTGGACTCATTTGGGGTCGGATTGAGTCAAATTTGGTGTCGTTGGGTTTGTATTTCCGAGACGCTCAGTTTGACTATAAATTTGTTGAAATCAAAGTTCAGGTGCTCCCGGATTTAATTTTTGAAGTTTCCAACTTGATTTTTACCTCGAGATTCATGCTCGATCAAGATAATTCTTTGATAAGGTATCAAGCATATATCTAAGTCAAATAATAAACTTCATAGTTATCTATCTATTTTCATATTGTAGATAATTTTATATATTTTCTTTGTGCCATAGAATCAAGCTAATTATATAAACTACATATTAAAAACTTAGCTTTTGCTTCTATTACATTTCTAGTCTTCTAATAATTATTATAAGCCTCTATCATACTCTTCGTCAATGCCCAAACAATCAAAATGTAATTTAAAATATACATTTTTTAAATAAATTTTTTTCTAGATATTTTAAATATATTATCTGAGATTTAATATTGAATTTTTTTGAAAGTATTAAACTTTTATTTATTTTTTGTTAATTGTATAATATAATATGATAATTATTCAATT
>NW_021455473.1:0-242 GCF_001605985.2 Dendrobium catenatum
ATAGTGTGTGTTATTTTGAACATGTGTGATGTGCCATGGAAATAACGTCAAGGGTGTGTCTTGCCACTCCATGCACCTTTATTTGCTATTTTTTTGCTATTGATATCAATGTTTAAAACTGCGTATTCGGGTATTGAGGCATTTTTCATTCGTGAGGCGAGGCGTTTTAAGGCTTAAGCCTCAAAATCAAAGATTGCGTAAACCAGAAAATGATAAATTTTTTATATACTAATGAGTGAATA
>NW_021455474.1:0-248 GCF_001605985.2 Dendrobium catenatum
TCCTACCGCCTACGGTCCTTCTGACCACTGTCTCCTACTACGGTCCATCCGACCTCCATCATCAGACAACGGTCTTTCAGACCCCAGTCTCTTACCGACTACGGTTCTTCAGGCCTTCGTCGTCTACTACGGTCCATCTGACCTCCATCACCAGACAACGGTCTTTCAGACCCCAATCTCCTACCGACTTTGGTCTTTCAGGCCTTCGTCGCCTACTATGGTCCTTCCGACTTCCATCAACAGACAAT
>NW_021455475.1:0-236 GCF_001605985.2 Dendrobium catenatum
TAAGGAATATAAACACATATAAACATTAAAAAAAAAAAACAATTGAAAGGAAATTTTTTGGTTAAGTGTTATTCTGTAGCTATAAATGTTCTGCAGCCAAGAAGATAATGTTAACTATTTAGTTTACATGGAAACTAGGGAGCATACAAGTTTTGCTACATGTTATCTTCATAAAAATCATTTCAGCAAAAATGTATTCTATACAAATCCATAAAAATCATTTCAGAAAAATCAAA
>NW_021455476.1:0-384 GCF_001605985.2 Dendrobium catenatum
ACTACAATCACTGAATCTAAGGATTTGAACACTTATTGTATTGATAACTTGGCTCACTCATTGCTTACGAGCAAGGGGTGAATCAAAGAAATCTTGATGCAAGTGAGAAAAAGAAGGAGAAAATAGTTGCACTGAAGGCGTGCAAATCAGATTCTGAAACTTCCGGGTCTGAAAGCGATGGAGTTGCCTTCATCACAAGGCAATTCAAAAGCTTTCTAAGGAAGAAGCAAAAGCATCAGTGGAGAAAAGGTAAGGATCATAAATATTCTAAAGGATCTTCTGATGTCGTTTGTTATGAATGCAGGAAGCCTGAACATGTGAAATCCGATTGTCCTCAAGATCATCCAAGCAAAGAAAAGGAAAAGGGTGAGGAGAAACCTAAGT
>NW_021455477.1:0-292 GCF_001605985.2 Dendrobium catenatum
TTTTAAATAGCAATTCCCCCCCCCCCCCCTCTTGGTTAGCCTTGGGCTAGTTCTATAGGGCCTAACATCCCTAACGAACTTTCATTATTAATTGGTTATCACACTTTATGCAAACTTTTGATTTTTTATACACTTTGTGTATCTTTCAAATTTTTTATGATTATTGTGCATCTTTTAAGTTTTGTTTTTCTCATTTTATGCCTCTTTTCATTTTTGCAAATCTCGCTCCCTTTCAAAACTTTTAAATACTCTCACATGTGAGAGTATCTTCCATATATTAGAGAAGAAAAAC
>NW_021455478.1:0-2123 GCF_001605985.2 Dendrobium catenatum
AGTAGCAGCTATATCAAATCGTACTCAAAATTTTGAATTTTTCAAAATGATCTTTTAATAATTCAAAACTTTGAATTTTCTAAAAAAAATGATCATTCTGCAAATTCATTTGGCATTTAGCATAATTTTAAAATTATTTTTATTACTTTCTTATGCTAATGGTTTTTGTCTATTTTTGTTTTTGTGTTATGTGCAAGTCTCTGCATTTTGAAAGTGCAGGGTGATGTATCAGATTCTGATCACTAACCCTTACCTTTTATTTATGCAGATGTATCTACAGAACACGTCAATGACCATCTAGCTGGGACGAGGAGCCAGGATCCAGCTGGCTAATGTTGTTATAGAGACCGGAAACACTGGAGCTACCATCCAATTTGGTAGTGTTGATTTTCCAGTTGTTGTTGCAGGAGCTTCCGGAGCTCCTACTCGTCGCGCACATCTGCCAGCACAGCGACCCATTACTGAAGCTCCTAGCCGTCGTGCGCATCTGCCAGCGCCATGACCTACTGCTGAAGATCCTTCCAAGAGGCTTTTCGTATTCGAGAGGCTATCACAGCCTGAGGCCCTGACCACCAGAAGAATTGTGAATGGTGGAAGAATCTCCGTGGTGACTGCAAACACCACCACTCTGTCAACCAGGTTATCTGCACCTGGGAAATACGATGCTGAGGCCTCCTCATCTGGAGGAAGGCCTACAAGGAGGCAAAGAAGAAAGATGAACGCTGAGCTCCGATCTCAGCATCAACAACTCCCGATCCATCCTTCCAGTATGTCGGCCCAAGAGCCTGAGGTCAACCCGGAACAAGTTTTCTAATTTGAAGTGGGTCAAAAGAAATAGCTCTACTGGGGAGCTAAAGAAATTCTTATGGGAGCAACGACGTGAAGCTCCAACCCCTCCCAGGAGAACTGAACCTGAGACTCTATCAGCTCGGGTATACCGAGTCCTGAAGACTGTGAAGGAGAAGGGCTTGAAAAAAAAGAAGTTTCAGAAGCCTTTGGTGATTGAGATCAGAAGAACCACACAAAGGGAGCGTCCGTCCTTTGCTGTAGAAGGAAGAGAAAGATAGTTTATTTCACGCGGTGAACATCGGGGTGAGACATCTGAACCATATGTTCAGGAATCTGCTGCCGAAAGGTCCCGGTGGAAAGGAAACAAGTCTGGAAGTCAAAGACTTGAAAAAAAGAAAAAGAAAGAAGAGAAAGAAGAACTGAGTTGGGCGTGACATCCGGTGAGGCTTCTCGGAGATCCGCCCCCATTTACAAACAACGTTAGAAGTGGTCCCCAAAAAGGACCCATAATGACATTCCTCCATACGGTAGACACCTTGGAGAATCCTCCAGGGGACCCCGTCACCCTCCATCCCCTCCAAAGGAAGAGACTAACTTCAATCGCAGCCCACTAATCGAAGAAGTCCCCGTGCCTAATCAAGAACCGGAAATCCAATGACGTCGTCGCTCGGAGATCCGAGTACGAGAGGAAAATATAGATGATCAAAATCTAGAGGAAGAAGAATACCTCGAAGGGGGTGAAAACATTGAAGAAAATATAGAAGAAAATATCGAGGAATATATGGAGGAAAACCTGGAAGAAGGATTGGAAGAAATAAATAACGCCCTCGATATGGAAGTTGTCTATATGGTGACACATATAGACATTGATGATGGCGCCAATTAAGATGATGATGAAGATGAAGAGCGTTGGCAACCGCCACCCAGGCAAGTATATCGTCGCCATCATCGAGAAGGGTCCACCACTGGCAGAAGTTGTCATTCTCAAGAAGAAGAAGAAGTGGAGGAAGTAGATGAAAACCCTTCTGAGGCCGAAAATGTCACACTCGCTGAAATGCGGCGACAAATGAGGCGACAAATGAGGGCCAAAGACAGGGAAATCTCTCAGTTAAATGAGAAGATGACTGAGATGATGGCTCAAATGGGGGCGATGATGCAGATGATGCAGAGAAATGCTACTATTGGAGCCAGGCCTAATCCTCCTGCTGACCCTCCAAACTTCCAAGCGCCATAAGGTTCAGGAGTACAGGGAGCCCCTGAAGGTGGTCGCGAAACCCATAATATCGTTCGCCATCCTACTCCGCAGAATATTGCAAGTACTTCCGAACCAGTGA
>NW_021455479.1:0-356 GCF_001605985.2 Dendrobium catenatum
GTGAAGACCCAATACTGAGTTATACCGAGCTATACCGAGCAATACCGAGTTATACAAAAAGAAAAAAACTCGGTATTTTTTTGTATAACTCGGTATTGCTCGATATACCTCGGTATAACTCGATATTGGTCTTCACAGAGCGGTATTCCTCGTTATTACCAAATAATACCTAGCAAGACCGAGCAAAAACCGAGTTTTTTGGCGGGATTTTAGTGCCGACCGGACGTTCCTATACGTCCGGTCGGAGGACGTAATAATTGTTCCGAATTGATTTAATAGATTTCTTGGAGGGGAAGTTTGGATATAGTCCGAATTGTGATTTATGGCTATTATAAATGAGGGATACCGCAATCCTC
>NW_021455480.1:0-307 GCF_001605985.2 Dendrobium catenatum
AAATAGGCTCTGGACCGCCAATTACATGAAAAATTAGTGCCTTAATTAGTTTACTACCCACCGTGGGGTGGCCTGGTGGTGGAGAACTGGCTGGCCATAGGCGAGGTACAGAGTTCGAATCACCTCGGCGCTTCGTGTAAGCCTTAAGTGTTGGCCCGTGTAAATTGGTGTGGGTTGCATGCTAGGTCGACCGGGTTATCCCCTAACCGGGATGATCTGTTTAATTTTTTTTTTAATTAGTTTACTCTATGCACTTAGCAAAGGGATGCCCTAATCTTATGAGGGTAGGGTCCTAATTAATACCAGT
>NW_021455481.1:0-490 GCF_001605985.2 Dendrobium catenatum
CTAAGTATTTCCACACCTCTATAGAATATCATCCCGTCCAACAGTTTTTCACGCTTCATTTTCTTTAAAAGCCTATCTAACTTTGGCTTGAATAATAAATTGATAAAAAAAAATTATTATTTTTATTTAGGGAGCTAAGGTCACTAAAGTCAATCATATTCTCACAATCTTCATTTAGAAGCTTATCAAAATATCTCTTCCATCTTTATTGAATATCCTCATGTGATAAAAAAATACTTTTTATTCTTCATCATTAATGTCCTTCACCTGAATTAAATCCTTCTCCTATCTATTTGCTTGGCTAACAATACATATACCTTTTGCCCTCCTTAGTATATAATATATATTATAAACATTAAAATCTAAATTCTTTGCATCACATATTCCTTTCTTAAACTCCATACAGGGCTCTTTATACACTACAGGAAAACTGGCTATTACCGGCGGTTCCAACCTGCGGTTTATGGACCGCCGGTTTTATCGGCGGTTA
>NW_021455482.1:0-335 GCF_001605985.2 Dendrobium catenatum
ATGACACGTTCATACCAGATAAAAAAATTTTGTCTCGTACGAAATTTCAATTCGTCCTGTACAAAAAAATTTCGTATGGACGATCCAATGCATCAAAATGAAACGGCTTTTCGTAATCAACACAACTTATGAAGCGTCCTTTCATACAGACTTTTGACCAGACTGATCGTACAAACGAACACGTGTTTGTCTTGGGACGATCAGAACTTATATCATTTTAATGGAAATTGAAATGGTCCCCTCCATCGAACCGACATGTGTTCGTCCAGAAAAAACCAAAGGTTCGTACGTACGAAGTTCGTATTAAAAACTACCTTATCCGTTCAATCTATTTA
>NW_021455483.1:0-355 GCF_001605985.2 Dendrobium catenatum
CATATTTGTTATCATCAAACTTATTATACATGGACCCATATTTGCAACAATATCCTCCTTTTTATGATTGCAAACATTTCTACTAAAAAATTTCAAAGAACTTTGACATTTTATTAAACTCCCCCTTAGAAGATGAAATTTTAAAAGTAAGGGGAATTAATTTTTTTTTTAAAAGGAAATATGAGACATAAGAAAATAGAGCAAAAATAGATCAAAGTAAATTTTACTAAACCATATGATTCAAAACAACACACTAGTCCCCCTTTTGACATCACAAAAGGAGGAAAAAGAAAAAAATACTAAATAGAATAAAGTATATAAGGGAAGACTAGTACAAACATATAAATAAAAGTAC
>NW_021455484.1:0-232 GCF_001605985.2 Dendrobium catenatum
ACGTCCTGCTTAAGGTCCGACGTTCAGACCCGACGTCCTGCTGAAGACCCAACGTCCTGATTAAGGCCCGACGTTCAGACCCGACGTCCTGCTGAAGATCCGACGTCCTGCTGAAGACCCAACGTCCTGCTTAAGGCCCGACGTTCAGACCCGACGTCCTGATGAAGACCCGACGTCCTGCTTAAGGCCCGACGTCCTGTTGAAGACCTGATGTCCTGCTTAAGGCCCGACA
>NW_021455485.1:0-491 GCF_001605985.2 Dendrobium catenatum
AATGGCGGCATTCCTTGCAGCAATCGCCGGGAAGTCATAGCTCCAGTGTTTCTGTTGACCTCATTATTCGAGGTCAATTTCCCCGGAATCGACTCTAGTACCTAGGTTTTCGTAGCCTAGTGTAGATGTCACACCCGCAGGATTTCCCTTCGGTGGACTCCCACTTATGTAGCATCGACTCGAACCTATCACTCAACTCGAATCAAAATCAATTCAATCCAATTTTAAATCAACTCCAAGCGAACTCAAATCAAGCTCGATTTATGATTCGTCGATATCGATCGACTCATTTTCATGTGATTTTTCAATCAAATTGATACATCATTGGGCTCAAATCAATTCACCAATCAGATCAGATCTAATCAAAATCATTCGACTCTAGTTCTTTTTTTTTAATAACAATGGCCCCGATTAGCCCGTTTTGATTCGTCGCGAGCTAATATTAATTTTCTTTTAAATGGGAAAATTTAATTTGATATTATATATATATA
>NW_021455486.1:0-1010 GCF_001605985.2 Dendrobium catenatum
TGGCAAAATAAAACCCAATAAATTGCTTTCTAGAATTTCCCTCGAATGGCTTTAATCCAAGTTATCCTCTAGAACACCACTGATGAATTCAGTTGCCAATGGAGATCTCAAAAGATTTTTAACTATTTCTCCAACAATGACATTTAATTAAATATATATTCTTAATATCGACGACGTTTGGGATGCAATGGCACCATCAATTTTGCAATCGGACGTCATTTTGCCACAAACGAGGCTAATTTTCTTCGTAATGCGTGCCTTTGCATTATATTTGGATCGTCTTCAAAATTTGCGACATTATCTCAAACAATCTAATTTGATCAAATAAAATATATATTCCAAATGTCGACGACGTTCCAAACACAATGGCGCTGTCTGTTTGTCGATCGGACGTCATCCGAGCATCTTCGAGACCTCGTTTCCATCGTAATGTAGGCCTTTATATCATATTTGCATCGCCTATAAATTTGCCACCATCTCAGACGATATAAATTCATTAAATAAAATATATATCCTGAATGTAGACGACGTTCCGGACACAATGACATTGTCCGTTTGTCGATCGGATGTCGCCTGAGCATCTTTGAGGCTTCGTTTCTGTCGTAACACAGGCCTTTATATCGTATTTGCATCACCTAAAAATTCACCACATCTCAGATGATCCAAATTTATTAAATAAAATGTATATCTTGAATGTCGGCGATATTCTGGACGTAATGGCGCTGTCCGTTTGTCAATCGGACGTCATTCGAGTGTCTTCGAGGCCTCATTTCCGTCGTAACACTGGCCTTTATATTATATTTGAATTGCTTAGAAATTCGCCACCATCTCAGACGGTCCAAATTTATTAAATAAAATATAGACTCTTAATGGTGACGACGTTCCGGACGCAATGGCGCTGTCCGTTTTGTAATATGAAATCGTTTGAATATCGTCGAGGCCTTTGCAGCCAATGGAGATCCAAGAAGCCCCTTTTTTTTTAACTATCTTTCCATCAATGGATCTTAATC
>NW_021455487.1:0-272 GCF_001605985.2 Dendrobium catenatum
AGAGGCGAACCCCTTTGAAAGGGCTCAATGGGGCTCTCCAAAAAGCAACTGTTGTATGCGAGATCACCCATCAAGGCGGGTGGTGCGAAGGCTGATAGTGGAGACTCTACAGCGAGTGGTGCTGGTCTGACCGGGAGGTTGGGTTACGGGAGCGGAGCTGCTGGAAGAAAATCGGAAAGAGCTCCGGCTTGCGCTGGAGGCGCTCAGTTGGATTCTGTGGCATCATTTACTCGCTTGAAGGGCGCAGGGAATGAAGCCGGTGTGGTTGATGT
>NW_021455488.1:0-590 GCF_001605985.2 Dendrobium catenatum
ATTCATCACCGTCACGTATTATTAATAGAGTTAAAACGTATATTCCTTTTAATCAATGGAATAAGAAAGAACAACTGAATGCTCAATTGAATGCAAAATCTTTAAATTATTTTTTTTTGTGCTTTAAATTCCAAAGATTTTATGTTAGTATCCACGTGCACAACTGGTAAGGAAATTTGTTATAAACTACACACCATATACGAAGGCACTAGAGAAATCAAGCAATCCAAATTGAATATATTAATGCATGATTTTGAACTATTTTCCATGAAACCTTATGAGACGATCTTAGACATGTATACTATGTTTATTCAAATTGTGACATCATTGTATGCTTTAGATAAAGACTTTTTAAATTTTGAAAAAGTTAACAAAATTCTTCGTTGTTTACTTGAAAAATTTTATGCCAAAGTTGTTGGTATTTGTGAATCAAAAGATTTGAATGATTATTCTATTGATAATTTGATTGGCTCACTCATTGCCTACGAGCAAGGTTTGGGTCAAAGACTTTTGGATGCAGGTGAAACGATTGTTCTAAAAACTGAGGATACGGAAAAAGATTGCTTAGTTGGTGACGAATGCAATGACTT
>NW_021455489.1:0-3578 GCF_001605985.2 Dendrobium catenatum
AGAGAGAGCATTCAAAGAAGGATTTCTTCCATAGGAGAGTGAAGACTTTGCTTTGTGTTCAAAGGTAAGATTTCCTACTTGTGTTTTGAGATTACTTCACTCTTTTCTTTCTTCCTTCTAGATTTCTTGTGAGGAGATCAGTCAAGGAGATCGGGTTCTCTGCCCACACTACAAGAGTGTGAAAGGACGAAGGGTTCTCTGCCCACACTAGGAGAGTGTGAAAGGACGGATGGTTCTCTGCCAACACTAGGGATAGTGTTAAAGGACGACGGTTCTCTACCGCACCGGGTAGTGATGGAAAGAGTGTTTGTAAAGGCTTCTCTGCCTTGCTGTGGGTGCAAAAGGAGAGACACTATTGATATTAGTGCAATACTCAAAGGGTGCCTCTAGAGAGTGGATGTAAGTCTGATTTAAATCGAACCACTATAAATCTTGTGTCATTTATTTTCACTTTTTTTTTTATTTTATGCATTTTAATGTTAAAAAAGTTGTGGTTGAAAAACTTTTTTATAAAAATTCACTAAAGTTATTTTCGGTTCAACTTATCCAAAAGAAGGATAATTTTTAACTACCAATTCACCCCCCCCCCCTCTTGATAGTCGTGAGACATTAATTTAGGTTTAACAACCTATTCACTAGACTCAACAAGTGGTATCAGAGTTTTATTTCAAAATCATAAGTTTAAACTACTTTTTGATTAACGTAGATGGCTACGTTTAAAAACTAAAACACACCTGAGGGTTACTCTATTACTAGACCTCCATTGTTTGACAATATACCTTTTGATTTTTGGAAAACACGCATGTCTACTTTCTTACAATTACTTGATTATCGTATGTGGATCTTAGTCCAGGAAGGTTATACAAAACCAACTAGATTAGTTGACAGAGTTCGGGTTAAAACACCTTTTGTAGACTGGACTGTAGAAGAACGTGACTTAGCACAACTAAATGCTAAATATTTAAATAGTTTCTTTTGTGCTTTAAAATATGAAGACTACATGCGGGTTTCCTCTTGCAAAAGTGAAAAAGACATATGGGATAGACTTTGTATAACATATGAGGGGACTAATGAGGTTAAACAGTCTAGACTTAATATCTTGTTGCATGATTATGAACTTTTTCGCATGAAACCTAATGAATCCTTTTCTGATATGTACACAAGATTTACTCAAATAGTCACCTCTTTGCATGCACTTGGTAGGGAACTAATGAATGCTGAAATGATTAATAAGATTCTTTGTTGTTTACCTACTACTTATGATGCTAAAATTACTGCAATTACAGAGTCTAAAAATCTAAACATTTATTCAATTGACAATCTTCTTGGTTCACTTTTTACTTATGAGCAAGCAGTTAGCCAAAGAAAGATTGATACAGGTGAACCAAGAAAGGAAAAGAACATAGTACTAAAAGTGGAAGAGTCTGAGAGTGAACACTCACTACCTGAGGATGTAGACAACATTGCATTAATGACTAGACCATTTAGAAGCTTTCTGAAAAAGAAGCAGAAGAGACACCAGCAATAGAATAGAGGTAAATTTAATAGAAATGTCAAGGTTTCTAATGATGTAATTTGCTATGAATGCAGGTAACCTGATCATATTAAAACTGATTGCCCAAAACTCAAAGCCACTCCTAGCAAGGAGAAGGTAGAGGAGAAACCAATTATAAAGAAGGGGAAGAAGAAGTTTCAAAGAGCTTTCTGGGTGGACTCAGCTTCAGATTCATCAGAGACTGAAACGGAAGAAGAAGTCACCAATCTTTGCTTGATGGCAGATAGTCTTGATCAGTTAGATTAAGAAGAGGTAAGTGACTTAACTTATGATGAATTATTTGAAGTTTTTGAACACATTCATGATGTATATAAAAAAAAATGAAGAAAATGCATGCTAGTCTAAGTTTAAAATTTGAAGAACTTCAAAAGGAACATGAAATCCTTAGAAAAGATCATGCCTTAATAGATGACAACCACATGAAACTACTCGTGAATTTGATGATTTGAATAAAAATCATGAGAATTTAAAATCATCCTATGGTGATCTTGAAAAAAAATTTAAAAATTTTAAGGATGAATCAGAGAGCAAAACATATCGAATCAATTATACAAATCGAATCTTGGAGGATATGAATTCATCTTATAAGTTGAAAATAAAAGCTCTCGAGGATAATAGGATGCCCCCCAAACTTGAAGATTTTATAAATCCTAAATTTTATCCTAAATATATGGAATCCCTGAGAAGACAAACAAATGGTAGAAGACTTAGGAATCATTTTCCTAATGTTAAATGTAATAATTATGGATTGCTTGGACATATAGCACACACCTGTATCTTGAAGATGAAAACTAATTTGGTGTGGAGACCTAAGATGCATAAACCTAGACATATCATACATAAATCTGATTATAAATTGTCAAAAGGAGAACTCAATTTTATTTGGGTTCCCAATTCTAACATTTGATATTTTTGCAGGGTCGCTCTCACATAAGATCTCGTGAGAGCATATGGTACCTGGACAGCTGATGTTCAAAGCATATGACTGGAGATACTGCTCAATTCATAACGTTGGAAGCCAGGAGTGGAGGGAAGTTTACACTTGGAGATAATACCATAAAGAAGGTGGTTGGATCAGGTATGATTGGAAATCTTAAAAACTTTTTTATAGACAATGTGTTATTGGTTGAAGGCTTAAAGCATAACTTGTTAAATATAAGTCAGCTATGTGATAAGGGTTATAGTGTACAAATTTTTCCTACTAGTTGCATATTAAGCCTAAATGATAAAGATGTTTTAAATGGTAAAAGGGTAAATAATATTTATATGCTAGATTTAAATTGCATTCAGACTCCTACTGCTTTTTGTTTGAAAACTATTTCTGATGAGTCATGGCTTTGGCATAGAAGACTTTATCATTCTAGCATAAAAAACCTTAGGAGGCCCCAAAGAATTTAGTAAGAGGTATACCAAAACTAGACTTTACTAAGGACCACCTTTGTGATCCATGTCAATCAGGAAAGCAGGTGAAGTCCCCTTTTCTGTCCAATAAGGATCTTAGGACTAGTAAACCATTGGAAATTTTACACATGGATCTTTTTGGACCATTTGGAACTGTGAGTCTAGGAGGGAAGGTATAAAAATTTGTTATTATGGATGATTACTCAAGATTCACTTGGGTTAAATTTTTATTTCATAAGAGTGAATCATTTGAGGAATTTAGAAATTTTTTCACTTGGATTCAAAGGAAATTAGGGTGTGATATTATTTCTATACCAAGTGATCATGGAGGAGAATTTGAAAATGAGAGATTTGAAAATTTTTGTAAGGAGAAAGGAATTAATCACAACTTTTTTGCACCTAGAACCCCTCAGCAAAATGGGATAGTCGAAAGGAAAAATAGAACATTTATAGAAGCCGCTCGAGCAATATTGGCAGAATACTCACTTCATAGATATTTTTGGGCTGAGGCGGTTAACACTGCATGTTATATTCTGAATAGGGTGAATGTAAGATCTAAATTAAATAAAACACCCTACGAGTTGCTAAAAGGTAGAACATCTAATTTATCTCATTTGCATGT
>NW_021455490.1:0-299 GCF_001605985.2 Dendrobium catenatum
GTGATGAATGCAATCCATTCGGTAATCAGTGTTAGTAAACAAAGTGGATGTGCTCGATCATCCCTACAAACCACTATAAGAAATTTATTGGACACAAAGTACATTACCTGCAAGCAAATGCTAAAAAGACTACGATAAAGATGGACTCCTACAAGCTACTGCAGAAGATTTTTATGCATTGCATGTACTACTCATAAACAAAATATAGACATTACAAAATATCCCCACATGTGCACCATAGCTTGTATACACATAGGTACATTAAAAGGGATAAAAGTAATCAAAAACCCGCATGGGCC
>NW_021455491.1:0-268 GCF_001605985.2 Dendrobium catenatum
TCTTTTCCTAAAGCATGCAGTGAAGTAACAATCTGTGCAAACCTAGTGTACATGTCAGAAATAATTTCAGATGGTTTCATACGAAAAAGTTCGTAGTCATGCAAAAAATATATTTAACCTAGATTGTTTTACTTCATTGGTTCCTTCATAGGTGATACATAACCTATCCCAAATCTCCTTACCTGTTGAAAAAGTAGAAACACGCATGTAGTCTTCAGATTTCAAAGCACAAAAAAACAGTTCAAATATTTTGCATTTAATTGTGCTA
>NW_021455492.1:0-370 GCF_001605985.2 Dendrobium catenatum
CAAACTTGTCCTTTCCATCCTAGAACTTCGCACGTCAATAACAATAGCCGTTCCAACCGCCAGAACCAACTTTCCCACTCCCCTGAAAACCAAAATTCCATACAGTCCATCACTAGCTAAATATGCAGCAAAACAAGAATTCGGCCACTAAATCACTAAACGTTGGTATCACACTAAACATAGCTACAACAACCCCACCACCAACTCTGATGCTATCTTCAAATGATCTCCACAAAAACCACAACAATAGTATCTTTCATTCATGACAAAAGACTTAGTTCTCATTGCCATTGTGTCTCTCTTATTACATGCATGCGGGTATATAAGATAAAGTGATGGGGACATCAGCAGCGATTTCGACACATGTATC
>NW_021455493.1:0-205 GCF_001605985.2 Dendrobium catenatum
ATCATCACTCAATTGGTTGCTTGTTTGATAAATTTTTATAAAGAGATAAATAAATTTTTTAGAAAAAATTACCTAAAGATGAGATGAGAGAATAAATATAATAGAAATTAATTGCAAACATAAGAAAAAAAAAATGGATCAATGAGATTTGCCTGCGTTTATGATCGCACATGGTCATCTGATGACGCTATGCAGCGATGGGTAT
>NW_021455494.1:0-459 GCF_001605985.2 Dendrobium catenatum
CTTGATCCGGTGCAGATGCCCCTCGAACCCCACTTCCTCCAACTCCGCCAAGTGATGCCGCGTACCTGGAAGCGGGTTGTGATCATGGTCAGGATGGCGATAGTTTACCTTGTGACGCCCCAGGCATCCATAGTGAAAGGATTCGTCTGACAGTCTCGATCAAATTCCATTCCAGCTCCCTTGCTCGGACCTGAAATTGTTCACCACATATAATGAGCTTCAAAAAGCCTAGCAGGTCACTAAAGCCTACAACTGAAATCAAAGCACGATACTGAAATAATATGCATGTCAATCTATCAAATCCATAACAGTCAATTGCACATGATAAGTGAATCTATGCAGCGGATACAAAAATCAGTAGTCAATGCACAATCGATAAAATCCATAATCAGCGATAGGAGAATCAATAAACAGCAGGAAGAAATCCGTAAAGCTCAATAAACCAGTACATACGATACA
>NW_021455495.1:0-200 GCF_001605985.2 Dendrobium catenatum
TCAGTTTAGGAATAAAGACCATCATTCTATTCAATAGCATCCTCGCAATAATTTTTGTAAAAAGATTTGCATCGACTTATTGGTCTATAATTGGAAGGAATTATGGGATTCTTCAATTTTGGAATTAGCACAATAGCATTATCCTTCCAATCTTTACTCATAACACCAGAATTAAAGAATTGACAAATAGCTTTCCACAC
>NW_021455496.1:0-295 GCF_001605985.2 Dendrobium catenatum
ATTTGCAACTTCTCTTTCTTTCTCCCTCTGGCTCTCTAGCGGTTGAGGCTTTCGCTATTTTGAGTGGGAAACCTCCCCTGCTCGAATTAGCGCCCCTCCTCACGCGCAGAAGCTTACGGGATTTCTTCTCCTCCCTCCTGCTTTCTGGCGATTGAGGCTTCCTCTATTTGTGAGCGGGAAATTTCTCCTGCTCAAATTAGCGCCCCTCCTCCCGTGTAGAAGCTTACGGGATTTCTTTGCCGTTTGAGCGGAAGTTTGCTGGCGATGGACGATCGAGTTGACGCCCATTTGCAGT
>NW_021455497.1:0-261 GCF_001605985.2 Dendrobium catenatum
CATGGAGAGAATACTGATCAACCTGCTATTTTGATTATGATGACAGTAAAAAAAAAGAACGGATTTTTACATGCATAACACCAAATACTATTGAAAATATATATTTAACACAAACTTCTATACTTACTAATATAACATCTAAAACTCTTTTTTAATCAATTCTAGCATTCCATTTAAACCTTCTGTCAAAAATCACTATCAGCGACTGTCTTCCCCGTCAATGACATCCTTTCACAGTGAATACAAGTATCTCATCGCTTC
>NW_021455498.1:0-319 GCF_001605985.2 Dendrobium catenatum
GAAGCTTCGAAATCATGGCAGAAGATACGGCGTTAATGCAACTTCCACTGTCTATTATAACCTTGCAATTTTTGTCTCCAATCTCAGTGAAAGTATAAAAGATCGAGGTCCTTCGCCAGTCGTCGCTAGGTTTAGGTTGTGAGAAGGCACACCTGATGACTTGCAGATTCCAGCGATTCATCTTTTGGAGGTAGTGGACCACAGCAGTATCCTCGTCAAAAAATTCTTCATCGTCGCCCATATGGTGGACTAAGTCAGCTTCAGGTTCATCCTCTTCTTCTATCACTTCAATTATAGTGACCTTAAACGGGCCGGAGCA
>NW_021455499.1:0-251 GCF_001605985.2 Dendrobium catenatum
TACGTTAATCAAAAAGTAGTTTAAACTTATGATTTTCAAACAAAGCTCTTATACCACTTGTTGAGTCTAGTTAATAGGTTGTTAAACCTAAGTTATTAACCTTAAGCCCATCATTCCTAAGTAAACAAGAACATATCATATGTTTTAAATGTGCCTAGCTGATTAGGTGGGAGTCCAATCTAGGTAGACATAAGTATAGATGCACAATCCTTTGACTTCGTTTTGGGAGTATTATCCTACTTATCTAATAT
>NW_021455500.1:0-244 GCF_001605985.2 Dendrobium catenatum
CCGTTTGGCTGGATTTCGCCCGAATCCGGCCTAAATCTGCATACCAAAGAGCCCCCAAGAGTGAAGCCACTCATCCACCCGAGCATCCTCATCTCTGCAACACTTAACTTTATGCTTCTATTTTAATGATTATCATTCTGTGCCATAAAGCATTGTAGGTCTCACCATCATCTTATAAGATTTGAATGACCAAGTTTGAGGTGTTCATTTCTATCATACAACAAGCTCAATGCATTCATCCACT
>NW_021455501.1:0-329 GCF_001605985.2 Dendrobium catenatum
TATATATATTAATACACATTTATTTTAAAATTATAAGTATATTTAAATCTTTAAAAATTGAGAGATCTTTTTACAATTTCAATCATAGATTGAACATGTGAATAGAACTCGTGGGGAATGATTATTGAATAGTTGGACTCCAATTATTCACTAATCTCATCATTAGTCATATTAATTATCGCTTAATCTTTGCATGTTTAGGATGCACAAGCACTTAACCTTGGCTCTCCTAGTTCTTAGGACATTGCTTGTAATTATGTGTTGCATTTTCCTTATGTTACCCAAGGGTTACTCATGACACTTGATACGAACCTATTCAACTTAGAGAG
>NW_021455502.1:0-258 GCF_001605985.2 Dendrobium catenatum
GTAGTTTTTTGGCGATTCTTGCATGTCGATTTTGATTAAGCCTGGAACCCGATCGTAGGCTCTTAAGGACTCATTAAGATTTTTCTACTTAAACAAAATTAAAACATTTAAGCTCAGATAGCAACTCTAACGAATTTAAGAAGTAAGCCCGGGATCACCAAGAGGTTGCATGCATATTCGTTGCATTTTTCTTTCCTTTGCTAGGCACCTCTCAGCCTACAGGTTTTGGCAGACCACCTGGCCTATGAGGGTGCAGAT
>NW_021455503.1:0-450 GCF_001605985.2 Dendrobium catenatum
GACAATGGGACGAGAACCTTAATGAAGATTCTGAAAGAATTGATACAGGTCAAGCTCATAGTTATAAGTAAGAAAGGTTTCCTTCAGGTGCTTATTGAATTTGGGCCGAGAGGCAATCTTGAATTTTCTAGCACATGCATGCAAAGCTTTCGTCCACTAACACCATGCCTCAGCACTTTCGTGATGGCGGGTGATAATTAAAGAAACATGACGAAGGTTTGACATGTTTTTTTAGTTAAAGATCTTTTCAATGACAAGCACCAAGCAAAGAAATTTGTTTGCTTGCGATTACCCATGTACCTCAAAGATCACAATCTTGAAGCCAACCTCACCAGGTATATTCACATGGAGGAACAAGAGACAGCGCAAACAGAATCTCCGCCACCCCAACTTCAATGGCCATGGCCACAACTAGTCCTTGATGTTGGAAATGTCGATGAAAGACCAACA
>NW_021455504.1:0-252 GCF_001605985.2 Dendrobium catenatum
AACCATAATGACACTAATGTAGAAGAAAGCCATAAATAAAAAATCCAGAGAGAAAAAAAAGAAGAAGAAGAAGACAATGAAAAGAGCCCAATTAAAAATATTATGATAAATACAAGACTATTATTACAAGCAACAACTTTATTGTGATATAAACCTTCATAAAAGTCTTTTTCTAAGGCTTCATTTGTGATAGCTTTTAGTTACTATTTTTTTTTATGATTCCAACTAATTTTTATGCTAGAAAGCTACTTT
>NW_021455505.1:0-203 GCF_001605985.2 Dendrobium catenatum
TTGAGCATCAAATTGATCAAACCTTTGATCAACATGAATCTCTAATCTATCAAATCTCTAAATCAGATTCTGATAATCTGACTAAGGTGCAGAGGTTTGCACTCCTTCTTCTTCTTCTTCTTCTTCGGCACTGCCATTTGCTTTTTCTTTTTCATTTTCCTCCTTGAAGAGCAATCTAAAGGAAGCATCATTATAGTAAACTG
>NW_021455506.1:0-281 GCF_001605985.2 Dendrobium catenatum
AATAATATTTCCATAACATTTGATCCTAGTGGCTTTGTTTTTAAGGATATGCAGACCAATCAAGAACTCCTTCGGGGACCCTGCCGTGATGGACTCTACCCGTTACAAGCTCCGGCAGGCTCTGGACGACCCACGGCTCTTCACACTTCTCTCCCAATTTCGGTTCTGTGGCATCAAAGATTGGGTCATCCCAATCATAGAACTCTTACGTCTATTTCTTCTTGTAATAAACATTTGAAAATTGACACCAACACTTATAATTGTCATCCCTGTAATCAATC
>NW_021455507.1:0-460 GCF_001605985.2 Dendrobium catenatum
TTTTCGTACGATTTCTGAATTTGTCCGGATTTGCTCTAAAATGACATGTTATGATTTTGTATGCTTTTGGGAGCTATAAGGGGAAGGTGCTGTAAGCACAGGGGAGCTATAAGGGGAAGTTCTGAGAAGTTCTGTGAAGTTCTGAAATTCTGTATATTTGTTCTCTTCTGGTGCTATAAGCACAATTGGGAGCTATAAGGGGAAGTTCTGGTGCTGTACGCACAAGGGAGCTATAAGGGGAAGTTCTGGTGCTGTATGCACAAGGGAGATATAAGGGGAAGTTCTAAAATATGGAAGGAAGATCTGTTCTGAAATATTTGTTCTGATTTAATCTATTCTGACTTCTGATATGTTTTGAATTGATATGATTTCTGATTTCTGATTTCTGATCTGTATTCTGATTCTGATGTATGATTCTGTTCGGATATGAATGCTGATCTGATATGATTTAATCTGATTT
>NW_021455508.1:0-1040 GCF_001605985.2 Dendrobium catenatum
GAGAAAACAGTTGCATTGAAGGCGCACAAATCAGATTATTAATCTTTCAGGTCTGAAAGTGATGAAGTTGCCTTCATCACAAGGCAATTCAAAAGCTTTCTAAGGAAGAAACAAAAGCATCATCAAAATTGGATAAAATGTAAGGATCATAAACATGTTAAAGAATCTTCTGATGTTGTCTGTTATGAATGCAGGAAACCAGGACATGTGAGAACTGATTGCCCAACACTTCAAGATAACTCAAGAAAAGAAAAGGAAAAAGATGAGGAGAAACCTAAGTCGAGGAAGGACAAGAAGAGAGTCCAAAAGGCGTTTTGGGCATAATCTGATACTGACTCCTCTAAGACTGAACCAGTTAAAGAGACTACAAACCTGTGCTTAATGGGGAAAGATCATCTTGAGCAAAGTGATGAGGAAGAGGTATGTAAACCAACCTATGATGAATTGTTTGAGATTTGTGAGAAAATATATGCATCATACAAAAAACTTAAGAAAATCATGCAAGCCTAAAATTAAAACTTTTGAATTTATAAAAAGAGCATGAAGTTTTTCTCAAAGATCATGCAACGATTGATTCAAATCACATGGCTCTTCTTGATGAATTTGATGATTTAAACAAAAAGCATTTGGAATTAATTGATGAACATAATGCATTAAAAGTTTCACACACCTCACCTAATTATGATCTTAAGAAATTTAAAGAGATTGAGAAAAAATTGAGGAATGATAATGATGCATTAAAAAGAACTAACTTGAGGATTCAAAATAATTTGGAAACATGTAAGAAAAATCGGATGACATCTACTTTTGATCCTAAGACAAAACCTAAGAAGAGGCATTATAACTCCAATTATTTAAGAAATCCTTTTCCTATAATTAGATGTTTTTCTTGTGGCATGCTAGGACACATCTCACACACTTGCACTATTCACCATAGTACACATTGGGTGTGAAGACTTAAGGTGCATGATTCACAGCATACCATACCTGCATTGCATTCTATTTTTCCTAAGAAGGGGCCCAAACCAGTTTGGGTTCCT
>NW_021455509.1:0-430 GCF_001605985.2 Dendrobium catenatum
ACGCAGGGTTATGTGGCATGCTGCTAAGAGTTTGAGATTGTGTGGTTCTTCTATAGTTTTGTTTGATTTATGAAGTAACTATGTTTAATTATATATAAAAAAGTTTATAAATTTAATTTTTAAAATTACTTAAATCCTACTTTTTTTAATTTTACACCTCTTCAAAATTACATTAAAATTGCCTTGAGACGTGCCCTAACATGTATCTCACCCCAACAGAGGTGTGCGCCTCATCTAGCATGCATTAAAATGGGGCTTTAATTGCACAATTTTAAATGATCCTTGATAACAAAAATCTCAAAAAAATCAACTTCCCAAACTACCGTATATTTGTTCATCAAATACTTCATTACAAGAATTAAAATCATTTGGAAAGCCAAGTCCAAGTTAGGCAATTGAAAGAAACCATTAGGCAGCTAGTGCACAAGTA
>NW_021455510.1:0-321 GCF_001605985.2 Dendrobium catenatum
GGGAAGAAGAAGTGGAATAATGCTTGGAGCAACCTTTATGAACTCCCTCACAAGCTCACGCTCACAAGATCCTCTCTCTCTCTCCTTAAGGTTTTTTCAGATCAAGACAACAGCCAAAGATCTTCTAAAAAATGTTGAGCAAGAGCTCTTAAATAGAAGAGCTTCAAAGAAGCTCAATAATTGCAATTTGCCGACTTTATCGTCCAGGACGATAATAATATCGTCCTGTATGATTAGTTCAAAATACAGACGATCGGCTAGAACATCGCCCTGAAGATGATCTGGATGATTAAAAATTGGCTTGATCGTCTAGGCCGATCA
>NW_021455511.1:0-264 GCF_001605985.2 Dendrobium catenatum
CTCTATGAATGTTATTTTTGTTGCTTTTGCTTCCCATGGGGTCCTACCCAATTAGGGTAGGTGTTACTACTATGACCCTTCTGATGTTTTATCAATCTTATTTATGATTACTGTCCTCAAGTAGTGAGTGTGTCCCCTTACTACATAGAGCTGCTTTTCTTGTAGTGATGTAGTATATCTTGCCTCGGATATCAACATCACTGCTTTAAGAACTTTGAGCTTATAGTAGAAGATCAGTTCTCCTACTCCTTTTTGTGACCTATC
>NW_021455512.1:0-200 GCF_001605985.2 Dendrobium catenatum
GCCTCAAAATGCCTTGAGGCTTACCTCGCCTTACAAAAAAAAAAGCCTCAATACCTAATTGTGCATTTTTAAACATGGTGATGATAGTGCTGATGACTTATGAGTTCTTATGTAATATGTCATTGCTATTTAATTTTGGAATTATATGTTAATGAAAAGAATTCTGTGATTTGAGAAAGATGGAGTTTGAGTTGAACTAT
>NW_021455513.1:0-317 GCF_001605985.2 Dendrobium catenatum
ATTATTCAATATTAACAATCACCTGTCAATTCATCAGCTTGATGCCATTATTATTATTTTTCAAATCAAGTTTTACATAATACGAAGGATCATATCTATTATTTTTTCAACTCAAGGCCAGCATAATCTATTGGACCATACGGAAGGAATAGGTCCGCAAAAAACCCTTTTTTCCTTCTAGGTTTGCATCCCATATCTTTGCACAATTGATCATTATACCAAGTGTGAACTAGGGCGATGCAAGATCTACGATAATACTCACTTGAATTGCCAGAATATATCTTATAGTAATTTTCCCACTCGATTATATTCTTCTC
>NW_021455514.1:0-209 GCF_001605985.2 Dendrobium catenatum
AGACAACCCACTGAAGAAGCTAATCATATCATTCCTTCTATTGAAATATTGAAAAGTTGAAACTTCATGTGCTAGACAATTTATGTTTATGCTTTTGTTGTTGTACTAGACATTGAATGCTTACTTTTATTTTGATATTATAACTACAAGGTTAGAAATGATGTTGCTTTCATTTTTTTTGTAATTTCAAATATTATGCTTTGATTGTT
>NW_021455515.1:0-448 GCF_001605985.2 Dendrobium catenatum
ATGCATGACATGTATGCAATGTTTGTATCTTCGTCCCTACCAATGGTAGATGATTATGGATGGGAAGAACTTGTTGGACTATGGAGTACAAGTAGCGGATGTTGTGATGGTAGACAAGACACATAAAATTATAATTGTTTCTCAAAATTTTACTTTTACTTTTGAGGTCTATCATGAAGGAAGAAATGAGTATTGCTCTTTTTGTGTTTAGCAAGGTTAGATATATTCTACTATAACAATTGTTGGAAAAATATGTAGTGCTCTTTTAGGTGTAGGGTTGCCACGACAACAACCCATAAAGTATGATGTTTAATTAATTTCAGATCATTTGCTACCAAATCTTCTGATGTACCTAAACCTAGTCATTGAGAATGAGGAGACTAGAAAGATGGTTGTGGAGTTTTTAGAGAGTGGAATTATTTAGGCTTACAAGTCATTTTGTGGATCA
>NW_021455516.1:0-206 GCF_001605985.2 Dendrobium catenatum
TAGTAAAAAAGTTATTCCAAACTAAACATAAATGCTGCTTTTGTATGGAAGCTCTCGTATAACTTCCATGCTTCTTTCTTATCTTGGACTTCAAGAAATTAGATAGAAGCGTCAATACTGGGAGTTATCAGGTGAGGGCATTAGCAGGCCCATATGAGAAATTACATGATAGGTTTTATGCAAGGGAATTAATAGGCCAATTAGGG
>NW_021455517.1:0-344 GCF_001605985.2 Dendrobium catenatum
CTTTGGGGATGTAATAATTTTTTATACTAGCTACCGTTTGAACCGATATAATTTAGCATGTGCCCCTATTATTGGAGTCAATAATCATTGGTAAAACATTATACTAGGGATGGCCTTTCTATCTGATGAAACAATTGATTCATTTTGTTGGTTATTTCGTATATTTTAAGAATTATGGATAATAAACATCCAGTTACTATATTCACTGATCAAGATCAAGCAATGGCTAGGGCGATGGAGATTGTATTCCCTAATACAAGGCATCGGCTGTGCCAATGGCATATACAGAAGAAGGCTCCTTCCAAGATTTGGTGTTTTAATAGTAACAAGAAAGTAAAAGGCCT
>NW_021455518.1:0-512 GCF_001605985.2 Dendrobium catenatum
ATGAAAACCTTATAACCAAAGACATGAAGGTGGGAAAAATTGGGTGTCCTACTCATAAGGATCTCACAGGATGTATTATCTAGTTTGGCTCTAACATTTACCCTATTCAACACATAACAAGCTGTGTTAACTTCTTCAGCCCAAAAGTATTTTAGAAGTGAATACTCAGCAAGCATGGCTCTAGTGGCTTCCACTAAGGTCCGGTTCTTCCTTTCAGCTACCCCATTCTGCTAAGGGAACTGATTAGTTGTGGCAAATCCCCTTATTCTCACAAAAGTCTCTAAATCTCACAATTTCAAACTCTCCCCCATGGTCACTATGGATGGGCAAAATCTCACAACTTAATGTTTTTTGGATCCAAGTGAAGAAGGCTCTAAACTCATCAAAAGACTCATTTTTGTGTGATAGAAATCTAGTGCAAGTAAACCTCAAGTAGTCATTGACAATCACAAAATCATAAACTTTTCCTCCTAAGCTAGCAGTGCTAATGGGTCCAAACAAATCTATGTGAA
>NW_021455519.1:0-214 GCF_001605985.2 Dendrobium catenatum
GTTCCTCTACTGCGGCCTTTTTTATGGCTTGTTGAGTGGACGGAGCTGCCAGCGATCCGGCCATATTTGGGCTTGTTGGATCCGACCTCTTACACCCATTCAGACTTTAGACTCGAGCCATGAGAATTGCACTTCCCAATGCTGATTTTGCTGAAGTTGACATATTTGGAGTCATCCTTCGTGGTTTTAGATTTTAGAGCCTACGAACATTCAG
>NW_021455520.1:0-268 GCF_001605985.2 Dendrobium catenatum
GGGAAAAATAATTTATTTTGGCTTGCTTGATTAAAATTCTCTACAGTTAAAAATGGGGATGGCTCTAAATAGAATCAATTTGATTCATGAGCCAATTTTGCACCAATTAAGGCTTTGCTTGAGATAGTTTTTGTACTGTTTGCTAAGGCTTTATTTGGGACGGCTTTCTTACCAGAGCCCTACATGGGGTCCTGGTTGGGTACCCATTGGGTACCCACGCTCTACGCTGGCAGGCTTTGCCCACCCACACCCACCTATGGTGACTTTC
>NW_021455521.1:0-285 GCF_001605985.2 Dendrobium catenatum
TTGCTCAACAGCGGCGACGGACGAAAAGCGCTCCGCGCCCTCCGAAAACGAGCTTTTCCTTCGCTTTCCTTCTCTTTCTCTCTCCTTAGATATTTTGGTTTTAATAAAATATCTTTCTCTCTCCTCAAAACGAACTGATTTCCTTATAACATCAGTCAGATCGTCCTGGCCGATCGCCACATCGTCCAGGACGATATGACCAATTTTCAATCGTCCAGGACGATTTTCCAGGACAATGCAGGACGATAGTTAATTTGCCAAAAACCCTTGCTCTCGGGATTTTGC
>NW_021455522.1:0-201 GCF_001605985.2 Dendrobium catenatum
GAGTTGGTTTAAATTTTCATTGATTAAAGGTTTAATTCTGGTCAGTTTGAGAGGTTTTTTGTATTTTTTGGATCTAAACTTGATTTATTGTAATTTTTGGAAGTTTTAAAGCTCAATTAAAGGGTTAACTTTGACTTGTCTAATTATCTGATCTAATGAACTCTAAATTGGATGAAATTTGAATCTAAGGTTTAAAATGTC
>NW_021455523.1:0-353 GCF_001605985.2 Dendrobium catenatum
TGAAACCTCCACATTCCCCACAAAATTTGCTATAGGGCCACATTCAACAACAATCGCCTCATTCAAACAATTCTCCATAGAAAGTAAATGCACAATAGGGGAGGGGGAGGAGAATTAATCAAAGTAGGATTTACAATCGGTAACGTAACATTAGACAAATCAGGACCCTTAGGACTCAAAATCATAAGAGCAGAAGCCCCTAAATCATCCACAACTTTTTTGGAAACCTGCCCAGCAATGATAGAACCGGGGATAACAACAGCAGTAGACAATTTAGTCAAAGGGGGACGACGGCAATTCCCAACTAAATGTCCAATGCATTTGCATGAGACACAAAAAAAAAAGGGGGGGGG
>NW_021455524.1:0-273 GCF_001605985.2 Dendrobium catenatum
CCTTCTCTCCCTCTCTCTCTTCTCTTTCGCTCTCCTTCTATCCCTCCTCTCTCTCTCTCTTATTTAAGACAAGGATGCCCCTTGTCTCCATTTCTTTTCATCCTTTGTTTGGAGCTTTTAACCAAAGCTTTTAGGCAGAGGAAAGAATTGCTAGGAATCCAAAATGCCAGGAACTTTGATTGGATTTCTTATTTATTGTATGTTGATGACATCCTGGTGTTTGTAGAAGCTACCCAGAGCAATGCAATCCAGATTATGAGATTGCTAGATGAA
>NW_021455525.1:0-360 GCF_001605985.2 Dendrobium catenatum
CTTCCCATTTTTAAGATAACTACAAGCCATATTTAGATGTATTTACACTCGTATTTCACCTATTAGTCAATATTCGAGCAATCCAAAGCTGGAACCTCGAAATGACATCTTAAGATGCTAAGCTGGTGGGCCCATAGGCATACCTTCCTTATCTTGTAGCAAGGGTCCTAGGCTAGTAGAGCCCACAAGTGTACCTTCCCTGTCTTGTAACAAGGGGATCTTAAGCTGGTGGGACCCACAAATAATTCAAATTCAATGTTATAAATAGGAGGGGATTTCAATTCGTTTCTTCCCATCTCATTTATTTAAGGAGATTTTGTAGGGGACTCAGGTGTGCAAGTCATGAGTTAGAAGGAAGAG
>NW_021455526.1:0-622 GCF_001605985.2 Dendrobium catenatum
CTGTTTTTACGTTTTCGCACTTTATATTTCAGTTTTTTTTTAAAAAAAACTCTGTGGTTGAAAAACATTTTTCTACAAAATTTAAAAGAAATTTTATTTCGGTTCAATAATTTTCTAAAAGGGAATTTAAATTTTTTAAACTACCAATTCACCCCCCCTGGTAGCCTTGGGACATTCACTTAGGCATAACAATCTAATTACTAGACTCAACAAAGTAATCCAAATTCACAAGTAGAGTTTCTTACCTTTAAACTCCAAGTGAAGCCTTCACGCTCCAGTGGTAGGAATCCTCCTTTAAATGCACTCTTACACTCTCTCCTTGTCTATTCTCTCAAGAGGCACGAAGATCAAATGACAAAAAGATTGGGTGGATGTCTAATTTGTACTATTTATAGAAAAGAGAAGAAAAACCACCCAAAAATTGCAAGTGTTTAATTCTGTACGCAGTGGATCGTCTCGTACGATCGTGGATTGTCCTGGACGATTTTACTTAAAAGCCATGAAACGAACCTGTTTGTATATGTGTATGAAATGTTTTTGTACAAGCTGATCATCCCGTACGAACTATGTTCATCCGGTACGAAAGGTTATTACAAGGTCGGTTCCAAAAACTGCAGAAAAA
>NW_021455527.1:0-442 GCF_001605985.2 Dendrobium catenatum
GGACGATGACAACCGTCGATCTTCAGCTCCTCGGATAGGCATGGACGGTTGGATGTCCACATCATTGATTGAATGCGCAAAAATTAGAAAGTGCTAGTACCATCCAAACTTAAAAAAAAATACAGTACTAATCAACATAACCAACCATACTAAGGCCTCGTTTGGTTGTCCGTAAGTTTTCCGTTTCCTATTTCAATCGGTGAAAAAGTTACTATTTTAATGTTTGTTTACTTGACTTTTTCAAAACACCTTTTGCTATTCCTCAATATTTTTGCCAATCTGAGAAGAAAAAAAATCTACTTCTCCATTGTAATACCTCCGTTTTAGAATGAAAAAAATGTTGGGGAACCAAACGAAGCCTAAACCATTTTGTAATGCACTTTTTTTACATAAAAAACATACAAATTTTACCATAAAGCAAACTCAAATTACAGTTACTGTG
>NW_021455528.1:0-202 GCF_001605985.2 Dendrobium catenatum
CTTTTGGGGCTAAGAAGAGGTAGTAGTAATCCAACATTTAGCTTTTGAGCTAAATATTGGAGAATTCTCTCTAGATTTTGGAGCTAAAGAGAAGAGAAATCTCATACAACTTTGGAGTTGGAGGAGAATTGGGGAAAAATGCAACTTTTGAGTTGCAAATTCATTAAGGTCTTTGGACACTTTGGTGTCCAAAGAGAGAGTT
>NW_021455529.1:0-228 GCF_001605985.2 Dendrobium catenatum
TACCTGTTCTGATTGATTGGGGAGCCATCAAAGAGGAGAGCATCCAGAATGAGGAGCTAAGGAAAATCAAAGAAGAAGTGCTTTCAGATGAAAACAGCCACCCAGGCTACACAGTTGTGGGGGAAAGACTGTACTATCAGGGAAGGAGTGTGATTCCTAGGTCTTCCATTCATATTCCCCATCTGCTACAGGAGTTTCATGGGAGCGCCATAGGAGGGCATTCAGGAG
>NW_021455530.1:0-400 GCF_001605985.2 Dendrobium catenatum
CACTCTGCTGAAGGTCCGACGCTCTGCTCAAGGCTCGACATTATGCTAAAGGCCCGACGCTCTGCTCAAGGCCCGACATTTTGCTCAAGGCTCGACATTCTCTTCAAGGCTCGACGTTCTGACCCGACATTCTGGCCTGATGATCTGCTGAAGGCCCGACGCTCTGCTCAAGGCCCGACATTCTGCTGAAGGCCCGACGTTCTGCTGAAGGCCCGACGCTTTGCTCAAGGCCCGACGCTCTGCTCAAGGCCCGACACTCTGCTCAAGGCCCGACGCTCTGCTCAAGGTCCGACATTCTGCTCAAGGCCCGACGTTCTACCGAAGGCCCAACGATCTGCTCAAGGTCCGAAGTTCTGTTCAAGGCAGACTACTAACTAACACTCGAACTTCCAGGTGACGC
>NW_021455531.1:0-243 GCF_001605985.2 Dendrobium catenatum
TAATTTTATTAAAATATTTGATAATATAAAACTAATAATATATTTAACTAAAATAATCTCATAGTGAAATAAAAAATGAAGATATCTTGCATTATATTTTGTCCTAAATAAATCTCCTACCACGTGATGTAATTGAATTTTTATATTTGTTATTAATATTAGTGTCCAAAATAAATAAATAAATAATATTCAATCACTTTTATTCTTTTATTTGTCAAACTTTATGGCCACAATGGTCATTAG
>NW_021455532.1:0-269 GCF_001605985.2 Dendrobium catenatum
GAACCTTCCAACAGCGCTTTGAACCCTTGATTCGGACACATTTGGGCTTGGATTGGGTTGATCTTGGTGTCGTTGGGTTCGTATTTCCGAGACGCTCAGTTTGACTCTAAGCTCGCTGAAATCGGAGTTCATATGCTCCTGAAAATAATTTTTGAAGTTTCCAACTAGCTTTTGCCTCGAGATTCATGCCCGATCAAGATGATTTTGTGATGCCGTATCAAGTTTAAAGTATTTTTTTACTAAAAATATAATGTTCATAAAATTCTAAA
>NW_021455533.1:0-3489 GCF_001605985.2 Dendrobium catenatum
ATAAGATGACATAGATGGGGATATTATTAATAGAATTCAAGTTGGATTGTTGAAGAGGAATGCATAGGGCATATTGTGTGATAGAAAAGTCCCCCTCAAACTTAAGAAAATTTTCTATAAAATAGTGGTAAGACCTACAATGCTTTATGGTGTAGAATATTGGTCATAAAAAAAGCAACATAATATGAAGTTAAGTGTTTAGAGATGAGGATGCTAAGGTGGATGAGTGACTCATCTTAGATGGGTTCGTCACATTAAACGACGGCCTTTCGATGACCCGGTTAGGAGAGTAGATGTATTAGAGTAGGCTTATATTAAGAAAGGTAGAGCTAAACTTAAAAAGACTTGGTTAGAAAATATTAGAAATAACATTTTTTTATTAGATTTAAATAAGAATTTGAACTCTTAAAAGGACACGAGGGAGAAAAATGATATTATTGTTGTTGTTGCACGATGAGATGACAGAACTTAAAAAGTTGAAAGTTGCTAAAATTTCAATATTGGTTTATTTAACAAGACAAATTTAAACTTCTAGGTTACACCAAACCTAATTTAAAATATAATAGCTAATTGTAACAAGAAGATTGTTATAGAAGTCTAGAAATTCAAATTATTAAGAAAGAAGATTTCGTGAAGAAACAAAAGGAATAAAATATTTTTAAAAAAAGTTCATTCAAAGAGTGTTGAAAAAATACTATTGAGCCATACAATAATTATGAGGAAGGTAGACGTAATTATAAAGAGGATAGTAAACAAAGTAAACGCAATAGCATTTAATGAATTATACAACAAGCTAAATATTGAGAAAGAAAGAAAAATAATAATAAAACACTAATGCAAAAGTAAAGATGATAGAACATCACTTGACGATGATGACATCAAAGAATGATAAAAATGCTATTTTAGAAATAATTAAATGAATTTCAATGATAAAATTTCTTTGGACTAAAAGAAAGTAACATAATTTAAGTACAATATAGGTTTATTTCCAAAAAAAAAGAGTTAAATCCAATAAAGATGCTTAAAAGTAAACCTTTAGGTTTAACTAGGATACTGATGGACCGGCTGACCCTGTGGGCCACACTAGTGTGGGCGGCAGGCAAAGAGAGAGGGGGCCTCAAGGGGGATTAATTTTGCCTTTAATTACTTAACATAGAAAACAAAAATTGGGCGGAAATTAGCAAGGTTTATTCAGGAAAAAATGGTTGATTTGAATTTAGATTTGGGAGGAAATTAGGAAGATTTATTGAGAGAAAGATGGTTGAATTAAATTCAGATTTAAGAGGATATTAAGAAGGTTTATTTAGAGAAATAGTGTTGATTTGAATACAGATTTGAGAACAAATTATGAAGGTTTTATTTATGGTTAATTAGGTTGTTTTATTTTAATTATGTGAATTGTATTTTGCAGCAGTTTTTTTTAGAATTGTTCCTAACAACATCTAGGGTTTGTAGAGAATTAATCTACCTCTCAAATAATAGATCAACTTGTATCTTGGTTTGTTGTGTTAATATCTCATTCTTTCTCGCCGATTTCTGTTGCATTTTCTTTTTGTTATTGTTGTTTTTTGTTGTGTGGAGATCGAATTCCTACAAATTGGTATCATATCACCTTTTTTTAAGACCTATGGCCATTAAGAAGGTTGATACGTTGGAGGAGAGGCTTGATGAGGAAGTTGGATAAATCTGAATTCAGTTAGTGAATTTCATCAATTGAGGTCAGATTTTTGAATCTGGAATAGATGATGAAAATGATGTTAGAGTTTAAGCCAAAAAAAACATCATTGGAGGCAAGGGCATCGTTGGCCGGACAAGGAAGTGGAGGAAATCTTAAATAGGGATGATGGGGGAGGATCGGGAGTTTGCTCAACTGGTGGAGGATAAGAACTCATTGGAGAGGAGTAGCCGTAACAATAGTTTGATAGTCTCCTGCTGCACGAGCACTATATTTTTGGCACCAAAGGTGAAAATTGTGCCCTTCTAAAGGAAGCCCCGAGGGATCAAGGTCATGGAGTACGAATAGGGGGGGGGGACTTCAAGAGGTTATCTGAGTTAGAAATTTAGGGGAAGAAAGCCAAGGGTTTATGCTTTAGGTATAATGAAAAGTTCACTCCTTATCAACATTTTAAGGACCGTTTGTTACAGGTCCTAACAACCTTCGATGAAAAGGAAGGTGCTACATAAGAGGAAGTAGAGGATGAAGATGATCACCTGCACTTAGATGTTGCAAGGTATCCCTTGAATCAATGGTCGGGTTTACACCGAACCACATCATAAAGGTTAAGTAGAAGAATTTGCAAAGGGGTGATCCTAATCCTTCTAGAGGTTTAAGTATTGGAAGACTTTCTACCATTAGATTTGGGGAGCACAAATATAATACTGAGGGCAGAAGTTCGAAAAGACCAAGATTGATTGGAAGGCTCTAATGATGGAGTTCAAGGTTGAGGGGAGGAAAGTGGTTATTAGAGGAGATCCTAGCCTGTCCAAAACTATGGTGAGGGAAATCCAGGGTGAAGGAGTGAAATTTTTTGTGGAGATGCAAAGTTTGAAAGGAGAAGATAGAACCATCAGACATTGTTTAGCCACTCCTACATCAGTATCGAGAGGTGTTCCAGCCAGTTTAGGGGTTGCCTCTTCTTTGCGAACACGAGCATACTATCATCTTGAAGGAAGGAGACTCACCTATCAATGTTCGTCCATATTGCTATCCCCAAATCAAGAAGAATGAGATTGAGAGATTGATCAGAGAGATGTTGAAGATAGGGATCACTCGACCTAGTGTCAGTCCATTGTTTTAGTCCAGTGCTACTAATGAAAAAAAAAGATGGCAGTTGGATGTTTTGCGTGGACTACCGGGGGTTGAACAAGGAGACTATGCTAGACAACTTTCCTATTTTAGTGATTGATGAGTTGTAAGATGAGCTTTATGGAGCGGTGTTTTTCTCAAAGATTGATCTAAAATCAAGGTACCATCAGATCTAGATGAGACCCGAGGATATTCCCAAGACATCATTTAGGACTCATAAAGGACACTATTGAGTTTCTAGTGATGCCTTTTGGCTTCAGTAATACTCCGGCTACTTTCCAGTCCCTGATGAACAGGATATTCTAGCCATATCTATGGAGGTTGTATTAGTCTTCTTTTGATGATATTTTGATTTACAACTAGACTAAGGAGGAGCACTCAGAACACTTAGAATTGGAGCTATCCACTCTACAAGACCACTATTTGTTTGACAATTTGAAGAAATGCTCATTTTCCTTGCCTAAAGTGGAGTATTTGGGATACGTGATATCACAAGGAGTATAGTACTAGCTAGCCAGAGCAAAATTGAGGCCATGCTAAGATGACCAATACCCAAGAGCTTGAGGCAGTTGAGAGGGTTCTTGGGGCTTATAGGCTACTACAAAAAGTTCGTGAAGGGATACCATTCAACAACATGACCTTTGACCAAATAACTAAAGAAGGATAATTTCAATTGGAGTGAA
>NW_021455534.1:0-586 GCF_001605985.2 Dendrobium catenatum
CGATTAACCAAAACTTTAGAAATAAGTTTATAGAAAATAGTGCATAAACTTATGGGCCTAAAATCATTCCAAGAGTTCACATTATTGCTCTTAGGAATCAAAGCAATAGAGGTAGAGGTGAAAAATTTAGGAATCGGGTTACCATTAAAAAAGTCCAACACCGCCGCATAAACATCATCTGAAATCAAATGCCACAAATGTTGAAAGAACTTAACAGTAAAACCATCAGGGCCAGCCACAGAATCAGCATTCATATCAAAGAGGGTAATCTTAACCTCTTCCAAAAGGGGGAGAGAAGTAAGAGCCCTATTCTCCTCTGGCATCACAATATTTGGAATAAAAGAGTGATCCACAATAGGAATAGGAGTAAAATCTTTATTAAGATGATTTTGAAAAAAGTTAACAGCAAGATTAGCAATCTCATCACCATTCTTAGAAAACGAACCATCCCCTCGGGCGATTTTGTGAATACCATTGATAGCACGTTTCTTATTAACCAAAGCATGAAAATAACTAGTATTATTATCCCCTTCCACCAAGTATTTAATCGCCGCCTTTTGTTTCCAGTAAATCTCTTCCTGACCTT
>NW_021455535.1:0-297 GCF_001605985.2 Dendrobium catenatum
GTAAGAGATCAATAGAAATCCAATCAAAGTCAGATTTGGAGGCCATATCAAGGGGTCTATTTCCTTGGGTGTCTAGCTGAAGATGGACTCCAATGTCTTCATTGGTGATTTCCACATTCTGACAACTAACATGGAAAATCATTACAATAAAATCCCCACTAATCCTAAGGTTTTCTAGAAACTTGAAAATGATTTCATAGTGGAAGGGATGGGCCAAAATTAAAAGAAATTGAAGCACAACGGTATTAAAAAGGTTCATTACTGGAAAGTTATGGGCCTGCTAATTAAAAAGTGTAG
>NW_021455536.1:0-211 GCF_001605985.2 Dendrobium catenatum
TTTGGATTGTTGATGACTTCATTTCTTGAGTGTCATCCATCATCATCAAGAAACCTAATGTTTTTTCATTAATAAAAGATGTTGCAAACCACCCATCTAGATTTCATCAGTCTTCTATTATTTTACCACCCTTTGCCTTTCCATGAAGAAATCAATCATCTCTGTTGACCCAAAACTTCTCGAAGATGGTATTGACAATAGTTGGTTCTAT
>NW_021455537.1:0-294 GCF_001605985.2 Dendrobium catenatum
TAAGTAATACCTAAATAGATCTGGCTGCTGATTCTTTTTGATTTGAGCCTATCATCCTGGCTGATACAAAATCATCTAGGACGATGTGCTTAATGATGCCTACCTTAATAAGGATGCCCTAATTAGGGTTTCTATTTTTGAACTAATCGTCCATGCCGATATAAATATCTTCTTGGTTGATGTAACTAAAAATAATAAACTCTAGAAAATAGTAAGAAATTCTCCCAAGGTGTGTGTGTGCAAGGTTACTTAGCATCATGAATCATATTGTTTGCAATAGACTCAAGAAAGGAA
>NW_021455538.1:0-5175 GCF_001605985.2 Dendrobium catenatum
TGACTAATTTAATTTTCTGCTTTAGATCGGCCTGGATGATCCATAATCGACCTGGACGATCTGATCGTCTTCTATTTCAATCATTTTTTATTGGACTGGCAGATAGGTTTTTCAGCCCTGACGATGTTCTCGTCTTTATGGAAAATCAGCCTGACCGATCCACATGTTCGTCCTGGACTATACATGTGGATATACATTTAAAATCTTTAAAATCTACTGGGACGATCCATTTTTGGAAAACGGCCCGAACGATCAACCAGTTCGACCCGGCCAATACACGTGGCACATAATTTTAATGTTTGAAATTTGGCCGGTATGATTCATTATTTGACATCGTCCAGGACCATCCACCGAATCGGCCTAAACGAACTGCTTTTTCAACGGTCATCCGACTTGACTCCTCAGGACAATTGCCTATGTCTAATCATCCCGATTGATATCTGATCGGCCAAGACGATCAGACCGCCTTTTTGACCAATCGGCTTGTTTGCAATTATTGAACCTTATCGTCCTGAACGATCCTTTGATCGGCCTGACCGATATGGTTGATCCATTAAATTTTGAGCCTTCCAGCCATTTTCTTCACTCAAGCTTTCTCAAACTCCTTATATTCTTGCTCTAGTGCTCTATTCCCTAAAAATGGCAGGAGGGAAGTGCTCACATCATCTTTCTGGCAGTTCCTCGAGGGCCAATCTGGACCCTCGATTCTTGGAGGCGGATGCTCAAGCCGCCTACCACTGCTATAAGGAGGCTGGAATCACAGTCTCCTAGACCATTAATCCAGATTATATCTCTTAATCGGTACTCGACTTATTTTCCCATTCCTTCTTGTGCTTTCTTTTGACTCTGGCTGTCCCCTTCAATTCTAAACTTTTGTTTGAATTCTTTGCAAGCCTTAGAATTAATTCTTCCTACACTACTCTTGCCTCATATGTTAATAAACGCCTCATCGAGATCATATATCAGAATTGCCAAGAACTTCTACAACTTTCCACCATAGGGGACAAACTACATATCATGTGTAATTAAAATCGAGCTCCGGCCAATCACTTCCTTCAAAACACCACAGCCCACTTTCATGTTGGAGAGACTAGCTCTTTACTCAAAATTGCTATGGTTGTTCAACATGTCCTACAGCTCGTTTGAATCTAATTTTAAAGCTTCTACTAAAGAATATAAGCATAAAAAGCACTGTTTGGATGTTGATTTAGAAAATTCTAACTTGAGGCTTCAAGAAAAATTGAATACACTTGAGAGAAGTTGGAATACATCAATACCTGATTTAATGCCTAAACATGGGAAGAGGCATTATAACCCGATCCGATTAAGAAATCTTTTTCCTGGTGTTAGTTGTTTTTCATGTGGCATGTTAGGATCCACATAGCACACACTTTCACCATTCACCCTAGTACACATTGGGTTTGGAGACCAAAACTACATGTTTCATAGAATTACATTCTTCTTTTCATAAGGAGGGACCCAAACCTGTTTGGGTTCCTAAATCTGACGGTTAATGATTTTTGTAGGTGTGCTCTCACCAAAAACTCGTAAGAGCTTGGACAATGGAGGCTCGCAGCTAATAATTGCTTAAACTTGCTTCTTAATAATTTCTGGAATTGCATGTGTTGATTATTATTATTGTCTATTTTTTATTTTTGTGTTAGCTTTTTCATATTAGTTGTTATTGTTATTTTTACTTTGGCTTTCTTTTTTTACTTTATGATAATTTTTCCTAGTTTTTTATTTTTTGAAGATTTATGGCCAATGTTTAGCATCTGTAAATATGTTAATGGGAGAAACTCCATTTATAGTTTCCTTCCCTCTAACCTCTTTTAGTGGTATAATTTTCTTTTCTAAATAAAATTCTATCTCAAATTAACAACTGGTTTTTGAAATTAAGTTCTTTTCTGTCTTGCTAAAATAATCTACCTTATATTATAATGTTCAAAGTTTTTATATATCTTTCAAGTTAATTGAAATCTTGGCATTGCATTTATCATATGATTACTAAGTTGTCTTTGTGGTCTATTCTCCCTATATTAGAGAGTGAGCCTTTCTTCTCTAACATCTAGAAGATTTACTCACAACTAAAAATATTTAAGAGTTTTGAAAAGGAATCTAGCTTGCAAAAACAAAAAAAGGGAGGTCAATGACGCCAGAACAAAAAGATGCGCAATGACGCCAAATTGAAAAATATACACAAAGTGTATGAAAAATCAAAAGATGCGCAAAGAGCCCCATTCAAATTGACAAGAGGCATAAAATTAGCCCACAAAAGACAACCTTATCTCTCTTTCAAACTTTTAAAATTTTTAGAAGAATTCGTGATGATATCTTTTAAAGTCTTGATTTCAAATTCCATAATTGAGATAAATTACTTTGGTATATTATTTTATAAGTTATTATCTCTGGAACCAAGTTTTGAACATATCTTTTTTCTTAACCAATTAGTTTGTTCTGAGTTAGATCTTTTATTTTCCAAAGATGAATTTGCCCTGAAAGAAGTCTAAGCTAGGGTTAACAGGATCAGATATTCTACCATTTTTAAATTTTGACATTGTTAAATCATTGGTCTTACAAATCTTTAAAATTTAATTACTTGGAGCATTTATCATATTCATACCTTGCTGAAACTCAATATATATATAACTATATATTTGGTTGTGTTTTTGTCCTTTTTTATCTTTTTTTTATTGTTAAGTTTCTTAGGCCTTGTCTGATCATCTCCATCCATTCTCTAATTCTCAAATTTTTGTTCACATCATCCCGGCCGATACCCCTATCGGTCAGAGCGATCTGATCAATTTACTCTAAAAACTACCCTCTGCCGACTAATTTAATTTTGTGATTTAAATCGGCCTGGATTATCCATAATCGACCCGAACGTTCTGATCGTCTTCTATTTCAATCATTTTTTATTGTACTGGCTGATAAGTTTTTCAACCCGGATGATGTTCTCCTCTTTATGGAAAATCAACATGACTGATCCACGTGTTCGTCCTAGACTATACATGTGGATATACATTTAAAATCTTTAAAATTTACTGGGACGATCTATTTTTGGAAAATTGGCCCGGACGATCCACCTGTTCGGTTCGGCCCGGCCGATACACATGGCACATGATTTCAATGTTTGAAATTTGGCCGATTTGATTCATTATTTGACATCGTCCAGGACCATCCACCAAATCGGCCTAAAAGATCTGCTTTTTCAAAGGTCGTCCGACTTGACTCCTCGGGATGATCGCCTATATCTAATCATCCCGACTGATATCTGATCGACCCAGACGATCGGACTGCCTTTTTGACCAATCGGCTTGTATGAAATTATTGAACCTTATCGGCCTGAACGATCCTTTGATCAGCCTGACCGATATAGCTGATCCATTAAATTTAGAGCCTTCCATTCATTTTCTTCACTCAAGCTTTCTCAAACTCCTTATATTCTTGCTCCAGTACTCTATTCCCTGAAAATGGCAGAAGGGAAGTGCTCACATCATCTTTCTGGCAGTTCCTCGAGGGCCAATCTGGACCCTCAATTCATGGAGGCGGATGCTCAAGCCGCCTACAAGTGCTATAAGGAGGCTGGAATCACAATCTCCTGGACCATTAATCTAGATTATCTCTCTTATTCGGTACTCGACTTATTTGCCCATGCCTTCTTGTGCTTTCTTTTGACTCTGGTTGTCCCCTTCAATTCTGAACTTTTGTTTGAATTCTTCGCAAGCCTTAGAATTATTTCTTCCTACACTGCTCTTGCCTCATATGTTAATAGACGCCTCATCAAGATCACATATCAGAATTGCCAAGAACTTCTACAACTTTCCACCATAGGGGACAAACTACATATCATGTGTAATTATGACCGGGCTCCGGCCAATCACTTCCTTCAAAACACCTAAGCCCACTTTCATGTTAGAGAGACTAGCTCTATACTCAAAATTGCTATGGTTGTTCAACATGTCCTACACCTTATTTGAATCTAATTTTAAAGCTTCTACTAAAGAATATGAGCATAAAAAACACTGTTTGGATGTTGATTTAGAAAATTCTAACTTGAGGCTTAAAGAAAAATTGAATACACTTGAGAGAAGTTGGAATACATCAATACCTGATTTAATGCCTAAACCTAGGAAGAGGCATTATAACCCGATCCGATTAAGAAATCCTTTTCCTGGTGTTAGATGTTTTTCATGTGGCATGTTAGGATACACATAGCACACACTTGCACCATTCACCAAGTACACATTGGGTTTGGAGACCAAAACTACATGTTTCATAGCATAACATAAATGCATTACATTCTTCTTTTCATAAGGAGGGACCCAAACATGTTTGTGTTCCTAAATCTGATGGTTAATGATTTTTGTAGGTGTGCTCTCACCAAAAACCTCATGAGAGCTTGGACAATGGAGGCTCGCAGCTAATAATTGCTTAAACCTGCTTCTTAATAATTTCTGGAATTGCATTTGTTGATTATTATTATTGTCTATTTTTTATTTTTGTGTTAGCTTTTTCATATTAGTTGTTATAGTTATTTTTACTTTGGCTTTCATTTTTACTTTATGATAATTTTTCCTAGTTTTTTATTTTTTGAAGATTTATGGCCAATGTTTAGCATCTCTAAATCAGTTAAAGGGAGCAACACCATTGATAGTTTCCTTCCCTCTAACCTCTTTCAGTGGTATAATTTTCTTTTCTAAATAAAAGTCAATCTCAAATTAACAATTGGTTTTTGAAATTAAGTTCTTTTCTGTCTTGCTACAATAATCTACCTTATGTTATAATGTTCAAAATTTTTATATATCTTTCAAGTTAATTAAAATCTTATCATTTCATTTATCATATGATTACTAAGTTGTCTTTGTGGTCTATTCTCCCTATATTAGAGAGTGAGTCTTTCTTCTCTAACATCTGGAAGATTTACTCACAACTAAAAATATTTAAGAGTTTTGAAAAGGAATCTAGCTTGCAAAAACATAAAAAGGGAGGCCAATGACGCCAGAACAAAAAGATGCGCAAAGACGCCAAATTGAAAAATATAAATAAAGTGTATCAAAAATCAAAAGATGCGCAAAGAGCGTCATACAAATTGACAAGAGGCATAAAATTAGCCGACAAAAGACAAGCTTATCTCTCTTTCAAACTTTTAAAAAATTTTAGAAGAATTCATGG
>NW_021455539.1:0-515 GCF_001605985.2 Dendrobium catenatum
GAGAGGAAATATTTGAACAAATTAGAACCAAACTTCCCGGTGTTCCAAGGTCTCTTCTTAGTTCCATACTTGAGAAGAAAATAGCTCTGATACCCACAAACACCAGAAATAACAAGTTCACTACACTGACAACCTCAAAGGGAGTTTTCTTCAAAGCAACGGACTCCAAAGTCAAGAAAATCTCATCCCCGGTGAATGAGAAAGGGGAGTCAACATCAAAACGCCCCGCCACCGGATCCGCAATACCCATGCTAGCGGACAGAAGGCGTGTATAAGCCCACAAATAAAAAAGTTGTGCGCACTCAAATGACTGTTACCTGCACAACTACAAAATATTTCAAAGTACCCTCACACAAGTGCACCGTAGTATTGTATGCACATAGGTACACAAAAGGGGTAAATTCAATCGTAAACCGCTTGGGCCCCGGCGAGCGTGTTATTGGTACACACGTGACGCCTAGGAATGCTGCGCGGGTCAATAAGTGAATTCTAGTTCGAACCTGATCCTTCTATAC
>NW_021455540.1:0-279 GCF_001605985.2 Dendrobium catenatum
TACCGGAGCTGGACGTGACGAGGCGAGTGCCGATCGCAGAATCGGGTTGGATGTTGGATTTAAGGTTAAGGGCACGTGGGATTGAAATTTTGGGCAGAAGATGCGTGAGATGGGAATGGGGTTTGGGTCGCGAGGAGGTGTCTAGATCAACGATGGAGTCAGAATAGGAACAAGCTGTGACACGGGACACTGGGCGTGAGGGCAAATCTTATTTGGACATGGCGAATCGCTCTCCCTCGTTGTTATGCTCTCCCTCGTCAACGACAGACTGATTACAGG
>NW_021455541.1:0-357 GCF_001605985.2 Dendrobium catenatum
GGGTAGACTAGGTTTGTGTCAGTTTGTAATCTTTTCGTTTCTGGAGTCAATTGTATTGGGTGTGGGACCTGTTGTTATGTAACATAGAAGTTTTCATGTTGTTCCCTTTAGGATTTCTATTTTTGGTAACATCGGCTGGACGATCGTCCTATCGGTCTGGCTGATCAGTCTAAAAACAGAAACCCTAATTAGGGCATCCTCATTAAGGCAGCCGTCAACAGATCGGCCTGGACGATACTTGTATCGGCCAGGATGATAATCTCAATTTAGAAAGAATCAATCGTCATAATCAGTTTAGGAAGTCTTTGTTTTAGGAAATAGGCCCGGACGATATTATTATCGTCCAGGGCGATCTAA
>NW_021455542.1:0-1986 GCF_001605985.2 Dendrobium catenatum
CCTTCGACGCTAGTGACGTGGAAGTGTCAAGCATAGGGTACATCTCCCTCTGCATATAGTCTAGCTTGTTTTCATAATTCCAATGTCGTAATCCAACAGCTATTGGAACATCAACATTCCATAATTTTTTTTGGAAACCTCTTAAGAACTGCAAGGATGAAGCAATCCCCTCGGTGATTATTGCAAAATCAGACAACTCATTTATTTGCACCTTACAACGAATCTCCGAGGATGTCGCATTATTCCGACGTACCAGATAAGTTAAGATCCGACGTGAGGGGATCCCAAGCTTTAAGCTTATGACTCTCTTAAAAATCGTATATGATATTGATGGAGACATAAGGATGTTGTCTACATCGTCCTCTTTGATTGCATTGAAGAAAAGAATAGGGAATGAAGCAGGATAACTAGTTAATACCTTCGGAGTTTCCATCTCAATAAGTGGTACCTGGTATTATCGCTAATGGTTATATAAATCTGAATAGTGTAGGCAAAATTTTGGTAAATATTTGTAGTTTTGGAAACACATATTACAAGCAAAGGCTCATTGTTCGTGGTTTTTACACTTGGCTATTTTTGGTGTGATAAAGAGAGATTTGAGGTCTCTTTTTTATAGGTTGAATGATGTGTAATAAAAGCAAAATTATGTAGTTTAAATTTCCGTTCAATATGTATAGGCAAATGTATAATTTTTGTAAGCATTTTTTTTATGACACTCAATTTTAATGCATAGTTTATATAATTTAACATTAAATTTACATTTAATAAAAAAATTTATATATTTAATTTATCTCTTTTAATTGAGGGCATTTACATTATAACTTTGATGTTCTTTAACATAAATTTGGGCATCACAGAATAATTTCACAAATACATGATGCTAGAAGACCAATCTGACCAACTCATGTTTATGAAGAGATCAACTTACTTTAATTTGGAGATCACAAAAGTATATGCATAGTATTCAAAATAGAAAATTTTGTGTGAGCAATTTAAAGCAAATAAAATGATATTTTAATTTTGAATATTTTTAATTTTCTTAAAAAAACTTTGAAAATTCATAAAAAAATATTTAAAATTGAAATTTCTATTTGAAAATTAAATTTGATGGTTTGGAAATTAAAATATTGAAAAGTCAAACTTAAATGGCATATAAAAGTCAAACATAAAATCCTAATTGCCTTAATTAAATCGAATAATTAAAGACATTTTAGAATTAATTAAATAGAATAGGAAAATTAACAAATTCCACGTAAAATTAACTTAAGTTAAAATACATTTCCTAATATTTTAGATATTTTAAATAATTAATGCTAATATCACATTAATTATAAAAAATACAACATAAATTTGGAAAAGTACAAAAAGAAAGAAAGAAAGAAAGAAAGAAAGAAAGAAAGAAAGAAAGTTCGAATGAGTTTAAGATGATAAGCTTGAAATTTGATTTTCCTAAGTATTTCTACTTTTTGAGAATTAAGAAAATAAGAATTATGACTTGAAAATTATAAAAATTTTTGATTTGAGTAAAAAAATCAAGTGCTTAAGCAACCCCAAAATTTTAAAGGCAATGTAGGATATTTTTCCTATAACTAATATTTAAATAATAATTATTTCAAATATAAGAAATAGGAAATGGCCCCAAAATTTAAAAAAAGGGGGCATTTTTTAAACAATTCATATGACTTATGCAAATGCATGACATGGTATTATGATCTTTTTTTATCTGTTGTTGTGGATTTCGTTGTTTGGGTTGGTGGCTGGGGGGTTTTATTTGAGGGTTGTTGGGTTAGTGTTCCTGTCGGAATTTTGAGGTCTTCGGTGTGTCTGTCATCTCTTGCTTTACTGGAGATGGGTTTCCTCGGTATGGCCAATGATATGGCGATTTCTTGCTCATCACGAGGATTGTCGAGGCTTGTTGGCGGATTGGTGATTTTTTGCTTCTTGGTGGGTTGTTGTTGGTTTCCGCCTTTGGATGGTCCATGTCCG
>NW_021455543.1:0-275 GCF_001605985.2 Dendrobium catenatum
TAACAATTTTTAAACTAACAAAATCCCCCAAACTTAACTTATAAGTAATCCATACGCACTTTACTTCATGATTATCTAATTATGCAGGAGCACGAAATTTTGAAATTTGAATTTTATAAAAAAAATAACTTAATGGATTAAATAATAGCATTTAAAGGTTAATAACTCCATTAATACACTCTTTACCAACCTAATATTTCATCTCTACTAATATTCCATTTAAATCTAACTCTTAAATGTTTATGTGAATATTTTGACTATCTTACCTTTTTTTT
>NW_021455544.1:0-463 GCF_001605985.2 Dendrobium catenatum
TCTCCCTCTCTCTCTTTCTCTCCTCAAGGCATTCTCATGTGAAGACAGCAGCAAAAAGTCTTCCAAAACGTTGAACAAGAGTTCTTAAATAGAAGAGCTTCAAAGGAGCTCATTAATTGTAAGTTGCCGACAATATCGTCCTGGCCGATATGGATAACGGCCTGGCCAATCAGTACAAATCTCAGAAGATCGGCCAGAGTATCGCCCTGGATGCAAAACTGGACGATTAAAAATTGTCTTGATCGTCCAAGCCGATCTCACAATCGGCCCGAGCGATCAGTTCAAATCAGAGGAAAATCGTCCAGAGCATCGCCCTGAATTTGAGCTGGCCGATATTTATCGTTCTGAAGTAACCAAGGTTTTTGAATAGATCGTCCAGGAGGATATGATCGTATCAATCATCCTTAATTTCTCCCTTGATTTCCTAATCAATTAAGGAATAATTTGTGAATATCGTCCAGGC
>NW_021455545.1:0-261 GCF_001605985.2 Dendrobium catenatum
TTAAATAGTATTCATTAACTCTTTGGATTAATCCAAAAGCTGGAGTGAGAGTTATATATATATATTCAAAATAATTTTGATTTAAAAAAAATGCTTTTAAGTATAGCCAAATGCTCAAACTCCTATCCTCTGCCATCTTAATTGTTAGGATTAATTATATTTACATATGAGAAGATTGCTATTGTCCTAGATATTTGACAGCCAACATATTTATTTATGATTTTTTAATAATATTTTATCATTATATAAATTATATTAAAA
>NW_021455546.1:0-465 GCF_001605985.2 Dendrobium catenatum
GTGGAGTACTAACGGTTTCTAAACCCTAGCCCTTTAGAACATATTTATAAGACAAAAATAGGACACCGAAAAACAAGTGGAATTCCAAAATTCCCTTACATCCCCTTCTTCGACCCACGACATATCTGTGAAGTATACGACGGTCCAGGACATGAATTAATAAGAGACGAGCTAAATTCAAGGCAACTCCAACATTTTCACTATATTTATAAAATATTACAATCAAGAAAATTTCAAAAACACCAAGAAGAGGTAAGTGTTGTGTTTAATTTTAGTAAAGAGAAACGCGTCTTCACTTTTGGGCATTTAGGATGAGAGAGATTTAATTTGAATGGAAAACCTCCCCCTTGTGAATTTGAAATACATCAATTCCCTCTTAAAACTTAAAATATAATCATTCTCCTTTTAAGTTATTATTTAAAAATTTTAAATTTAAAATTCAAAATTTTAAAATTTTTAATTGCG
>NW_021455547.1:0-254 GCF_001605985.2 Dendrobium catenatum
TCAAAAAAATTGTTTTAGAGAAAGTTAGAAGCTCCTTCATTATATAAAATTTAGAAATCAAATTAAATAATTTTTGGTAGAGTTTAATAACTTTACACAATCACTATAAATAAGAATGTTAGACATCTTAGAATGTAAGTAAGAATAAGAAAATAAGGATTTTTGCAAAGGCTTTACATAAATCAATAACGAGCAATTATATGATATAGTAAATGAAAAATTGTTTATAATAGTTAACTTACCTTGAATGATAT
>NW_021455548.1:0-268 GCF_001605985.2 Dendrobium catenatum
TTCTGCTTAACCACTTCTATGTCATTCTCCAATAATCGAGCACTCTCAACCAGTTCAGAAAATTCCTTTATGTGAAGAGGGATTAAAGGCTGTCTCAAAGAATCCCTCAACCCCTTCAAAAATCTGTAGCATTTTTCCTCTGGAGTACTGATGAGCTGTGGTGCATATCTTGAAAGAGCTGTAAATTCTGCTTCATATTGTATAACAGTCTTTACTCCCTGCTTAAGGTTTACAAAACTTTCTTGCATTACCTGTCTAGCTGATGGAG
>NW_021455549.1:0-297 GCF_001605985.2 Dendrobium catenatum
GAGGGCCCCGGGTCATAACCGTTTATCCTGCGGTGCAATTTGGCGGCAGACCGCCGGTTAGAGGACACGTACCACGTCTTTACTGGCAGGAAATTTGTTTGAGAATAGATCCTAGTGATATTTTCGACTAGGCATTTGGCTCTTTGTGAGCTGAAATAGTTTTTAATTTATCCACCCCGGCAAACTATTGCGGAGTGTGGATGGATTTTGCTTTAAACATTGATGGATTTATTTCAACTTTAAATATTTGGGAATTTGGGATTTTGGAATTTGCGGAGTTTTGGATTTTGAGTGGAC
>NW_021455550.1:0-295 GCF_001605985.2 Dendrobium catenatum
TAAGAAATAAAATGAAAATTTATTTCATTAAAATTCAAGTTATAATTTATATGAAATTTATTTTTTACATATGCTTCAGAAATAAACTATATAAAAAAAAAAAAACATAAATAAAGTTTTGAGCTTTGTTTGAGACCGTTTTTAACTTTTATCCACTATTTTCGGTCTTTAAAAAAATTAGACTAAAAATTACTTTAGAAAATAATAAAAAAGCTGTCCCAAACTAAACCTTGATCTATCAGTCATAAAAAATGATTAAAAATCACCAAATCAAAACAATTAAAACTTGAAAAAA
>NW_021455551.1:0-340 GCF_001605985.2 Dendrobium catenatum
AACCTGAAATTTCATTGTAAGTTGCAAAATAAAAGTTTAGTTTTGGAAAATATATAAACTGCTCGATGCCAAGCCTTGCGAACTCCCTAGCATCAGTTCCCTGGAAAATATCGACAAAAATTAAGCAAGGCAAAATAAATAAATAAAAAATGATTTCAATGAAGTGAGTAGAGAATAAACTTTTTTTTTTTTTTAAAGGAAATATATTGATAAAAAAGACGGTTACATCAAATGTGGACATACAATAATAAAAAAAAAACAGCGATAAAACGGATGAATACAATAAAAGATCGGGCTCAGCAAACGGCCGAGACTACCAGCATCCCTGGAGCCTCGCACG
>NW_021455552.1:0-317 GCF_001605985.2 Dendrobium catenatum
TATGATTTTAAATATCATATTGTATGAAAGTATTTATGTAGTAGGAATAGTATAAAATTATAACTAAAAAATACTTAACATAAATTTGGTTGATGGCTAGGGTTTCAATTTTCAATTGATCTTCTAATATGATATTTATCATACTATATGATTAGGTTAAAAACATTAATTATTGAATTATCCCTTATTAATGATTTTATGAATAACTAATCATACAATATGATCTAGATCGTATGGCATGATTAGTTCAAAAAATTCAAATATTATTTTCTCACTCCCTAGTATGTGTGTACATAGTCTCCAAATGAGCATACAAC
>NW_021455553.1:0-254 GCF_001605985.2 Dendrobium catenatum
GAGAATGAGTGTGTTAATTCCTATTTTTAAGAATAAAGATGATGTACAGGAGTGCGAATTATAGAGGAATTAAGTTAATGTGTCATACTTTAAAACTATGGGAGCGAGTTATGGAGCATAGGTTTAGGCGTGATACTAATGTCTCTCAAAATAAATTTGGATTCATGCCGGGTAGGTCTACTATGGAAGCCATACATTTTTTGAGAGGTTTGATGGAGAAGTATAGAGAAAATAAGAAGGATTTACATATGATA
>NW_021455554.1:0-473 GCF_001605985.2 Dendrobium catenatum
GATGTAATTAACCACGGGGGCTTGCGCCCGTGGGAAACTTGGCCCCACATCTACTAAACCCCATTAATTCGAGCCTTTGTATCGGATGAGGGAAACCCGTGACTAGGTCGTGTATATTACTACCCATCGGGGTGTGTTGGCGACATCCCCTATCCTCAATGGTTAGTCGTATGCACGATCTAATCTGCCCTTCCAATCGATCCGTTCGCACGGTGTTCTTTCGGAGGTCCACAAGACAGGGTGAGCAGGGTCAGGGGCAGACAGTTTCACTAGTGACAGGAGTGACACCAGAGAATCACTATCATTCCCCCACTAATAACGGCTAGGGATAGATAGTTCCATCTGTGGTTGGAGTACCACTCCATATTGGATACTTTTTGTCTCTAAGTTCTAATAATCTTTAATTTCTATCTCCATATCCGACACAGTCAACTCCCTTCTATCCATATTACCCCCACCACCTTCTCAAATTG
>NW_021455555.1:0-481 GCF_001605985.2 Dendrobium catenatum
AAAATTTATTTTCTATAAGCCTATTTTTAAAACTCTAAGGTATTCATGAGCTGACATTTCAACTAGCATGCATTGCATTAGTAACCAACTAAATAAAACTTAATTGCATTAGATAGGAGCACTGACCCACATAAGTTCAGGACCACTTAGGAAACTCTCTAGATGTTAGTCCTACTTCCAGAAACTGTACCTCCCACCTATCTTTCATAATTGACTTAATAACATGATTTTGAATCGATTAGGTGGTTAGCTGGCTCCCCAATCTAGACCGGGGTAAGTCCAGATTTTGCACTTCATTAGCTATGACACGGGTCTTAGTGTTGTGTAGAACACTAAACCCAATCTAAATTTAGGATTTGGGGCAACTACACTCGGTCTCGTAGTATGCCTTAAATAGTAGGTAGGTCCCTTCCTTTCATGGACTATAAATCCTACTTATCTGCATCACAGGATGACGCCACCTCCATCTTTTCTCTCATGC
>NW_021455556.1:0-294 GCF_001605985.2 Dendrobium catenatum
AAATGTCTTAACTTCCGATCCAACGGAAGGGGAGGTCGTCCGAGGAGGCAAATTCGAACAGCGACGAAGGAGCCGTGGGAGAGCGCAAAACGGAGAAAGTTACTCCACAGCGAGTGCGCTCCCGTTCCTGCTTCCGATCGGAATGTCGTAACTCCGATCCGACTGCAAGGGAAAGTCGTCACAGGAGCTTCGTCGAACAGCCACTGAGGAGTCGGAGAGGGAGAGAGTGAGAGCGGGAGTGAGAAAGCTTCTGCCTTTTTTTCTTTTTCATTTTAACGACACAGGGTCGTGCGA
>NW_021455557.1:0-219 GCF_001605985.2 Dendrobium catenatum
CTTATATTTTTTATATTGTACATAGTCATTAAATGTTTTTTTATTTGTATTTTTATATTTTTAAAAATACGTAATGTTGACGCAGAGAGCACGCACAAAACACGCATGGTGAACGCATATTATACCCATATATAACGCATATGATACGCATAATGTACGCACAATATAATAATTAACACTCTCAGTACTCAAACTATACCCAGAAAATCATGTTTTATT
>NW_021455558.1:0-204 GCF_001605985.2 Dendrobium catenatum
AAAAAAAAAAAAGCAAGTTACTTCCTTCCATTTCAACTAGGGAATATGCTATGACTACTGAATACCACCATGTTGTTCATGCTTTGCATTCACTAATTATCCAAGTTCACATTTTGAAATAAAATATATATCACATCACCCTTCAAACTATGCCAATAAAATATACTTTTTTAGATCTTAATAAATATTACTACTTCTCGGATG
>NW_021455559.1:0-333 GCF_001605985.2 Dendrobium catenatum
AACACATCTTAAAGAATTAAATCTGATCAAATATTAACTTTTTGATTTACATTGAATTCTTGAATTTTTTATTTTCAGAAATATAATGATCCATTATGTCTTTAATTTATGGATTTATGTCCATTGAATCTTTTTATAATTAGTTATGAATTTTATAAGTTCAACAATTTTAAATGAATTAAATTTGACCAAATGATGTCTTTCTAATTTACAATAAATTCTTGAATTCATATATTTTTTATAAATAGAAGACCCAAATATAAGTTCAATGTCTTTGAGTTTATGTCAATTGGATTTATCTATAATTAGCTTTGTTTTTTTAAACAAATTTAG
>NW_021455560.1:0-274 GCF_001605985.2 Dendrobium catenatum
GGATAGATTATAATATCTTATCCCATCTGAGAAAAATCCCACCACAACTCAGCATATACGACGCCTTGGTAATGTCTAAAGACCTTCGGGAGACTCTGATTCAGGCTCTCAAAGATCCCGAAAGATACGAGGCGTATTTTGCTGAACGTAGTTTGACTGAAGTTTTACAAGCTCGTAATGAGACATTCATTACTTTCTCCGAAGAGGATATGATGCTTGGAACAGCAGACCATAACTGTCCTCTGTATGTTACTGCAGAGAGCGATAAGCTGAT
>NW_021455561.1:0-954 GCF_001605985.2 Dendrobium catenatum
CATTGTTTAATTGCTGGCCTCACTCAAGGACTTTCCCGAAACACTTAAAGAAAATCTCAGCCTTGGTTAAACTCGCTGCCCGCGAATTTCTGCACTTAGTAGAGCCTTTTGGGTGAAGTTCTAGGAAGTTTTAGCTTTGCTGTCTTCCCTTTAGAACCCGCCTAAGTTGCCTAGTTATCTGCGTCTCCTAGTGTGCTCGATGCGTGGATTATTTCAGCTACTGTTAAGTACCCATTAGTGGACCTAGAATTACCGTTTAAGTGCTGTCTACACCTTAGAACCCTTCCTAAACACTTAGACAACTTGGCCCATTGCTTAACTTGCTGTCCACTAATTTTCTGCACTTAGTATGGCCTTTAGAGTGAATTCTAAGTAGTGTTAAGTTGCTGTCCGCTCATTCCTGCAGCTGTTAGGCTTCCGTTAGTGAACCTAGAGTCATTGTTTAGGTGCTGTCCACGCCTTGAAACCTTACCAAAACCACTTAGGTAACTTTACCCCTCATTTGTGTTTGCTGCCCTGAACTTTCCAGCTGCTGTAGTTACCTTTTCAGCAAGCATTTCGTTGGGATTTGCCGCTGCCTTTGACTTAGAAGCCCTCCTTAGTGTCCCCTTACACCCATTCTTCATTAGGCATCACTTGATGTTTCCCAATGGACCCGATAAGACTCCAAAAGAGTTTAGATGACATCGTTAACCTAGTGGGCAATATGACTAGAATTATGACGGAGAAACCCATTGACTATCCCCACTCTAATTACATGCCCCACTCAGCTTATCACCCTAGACCTGAGCCTAGGCCTCCAAGACCTCACTTAGAGTCACCTTATCGTCTGCCTACATTTGATGGTTCCTCGGATCCTTACTACTTTAGGGAATGGGCTAGACAACTAGATGACTATTTTGAATCATGTCATATCCCTGAATTCCACCAGGTTAGCATCGCTAGGTCTCACCT
>NW_021455562.1:0-300 GCF_001605985.2 Dendrobium catenatum
CACCAAGCAAACATACATCCTTATAGGACTTGACTCACGAAATTAAAAATACATCAATGAATATTATAAAAAACTTTATAACATAGCCTATTCTACCTTATCTTAAGCCTTGAATCTTCGTTGGATGGTGCATGGTGTTCCTAAAAACTTAGTTCACTCATAAAGAAATATATATTGCAAATACAAGTAGAAATAAGAATATGAGTCATATTGTTTGTTATCATAAAAAACATAAAATGCATGAGCTCGAGTTAGAATAAGTCACATATTATTCTCTCCTAAATTTGACTATGATATTTG
>NW_021455563.1:0-341 GCF_001605985.2 Dendrobium catenatum
AAGAGCTCCCTGCCAACCTCTCGTCATTATGAAACATTTTGCATCAAATTGATTTTATTTTTAATGCTACTTTGCCAAACCTACATAAAACTCTACTCAACCCCAAAGAAGAATAGAATCTCCAATCAATCATTGAAGCCCTATAAAACAAATAGCTCCTCCAAATAAGTATTAGCACCTGTGCTATCCTTATCTTACTTGTACCTAAGAAGAACAATGAATGACATCTATGTGTGGGTAGTAGAGCTATAAAAAAATCACCATCAAATACCATTTTCCCATTCCCTGGATTGTCAAACATCTAGATAAATTGGTTGGATCGTTAGTGTTCTCCATGATTG
>NW_021455564.1:0-277 GCF_001605985.2 Dendrobium catenatum
GATTGAAGGAATTGATTTTGAGGAGGCTTTTGCCCATGTGGCTAGACTTGAAGCAATTAGGGTGTTGTTAGCCTTTGCTTGTTTTAAAGGTTTCAAATTGTTTCAAATGGATGTGAAAAGTGCCTTTTAAATGGGGTCATTGAAGAGGATGTTTTTGTAGAACAACCTCCAGGTTTTGAAAATTCTAAATACCCAAATCATATTTTCAAATTGAAAAAGGCATTATATGGACTAAAACAAACACCTAGGGCTTGGTATGAGAGGTTAAGCACCTTCC
>NW_021455565.1:0-271 GCF_001605985.2 Dendrobium catenatum
CAGGCCATGTGTTGTAGCATTCACAAGCTCAATGTCACAACTCTCCAATTCAATCAAAAGTCTAGATTCTCATTTTTAGTTTATTTTATTTTTAGAGATTTTAGTTTGTTATATCATTTGCCAGAAGGCTTCAATTTCTAAAGTTTAATATTCATTATTTCATTTCTTATTGGATCAGGGTTGTTGTCTTATCCAAATCATGCACCCCATACTTAAATAGATTGTACTTGAGATTTTTTTTCATGGGGACACTAGCCAAAAATTGCTACGC
>NW_021455566.1:0-2940 GCF_001605985.2 Dendrobium catenatum
AGGGTATTAGATATGTAAATAATATTATATAAAGTGGTATGTATGTAAATCCCCATAAAAGTATTATTAAAAGAGCCTTATTTTTTGTTTTAGTTTGTCTTTTAATTAAGCTTGGAGAATGAAAGCGTCCAAATTATAAAAAAAAAAGTATTTTTAATGTTTAAAAATATAGATCAAAGTTATTTTTTTAACTCATTAAAATTTATGGCATATATAATTTTAAAAAAAAATTAAGTCATTGACATTAAATGGATGCATGAATTTAGAAAAAAAATGAAAGGAGCAAAAATGGGGAAATAATATATGAGTATTAAATAGTTGAAATCAAAGAGGCCATCAAACGATTTTAAATGAGATCTTCAAAATGTTTTTATTTCAATTTACTAATCATAATTCAAAACAAAAGTTGATTCCCATTTTGATTTCGATGCGTCTATAAAAAAATTTGCATGATTTACAATAATTTCGAGATAATTTTTCAATTGAAAACTTTTAAATTTTAATTTAGAATTATTTGAACTCTGATTTCGACAAATATTTAATCAAATTGAGTAGCTCGACAAGACGAATCTTATGTGTCTTAAATCACTTTTCTGATGTCATCAAGGCATTGAAATATTCGATAAACGATTTATGATTAAAGGGATCAGATAATGCTTTGGATTCTGGCTAAATTTATCAAAATGCTCATCCGAAAATGCCTATAAATAATATTTCATTTAAAAAAAAAAAGAAAAAGAGAAGGCTCAAGAATTGAGAAAACTAATGAGCTCTCTTACATTTTTCTATTATCACCGCTAACAAACATAACCAGCACTCGCCGCCATCTTCTCAAGGATCCTGTAAAGATTTAATCATTTTATTGAATTTTAACTTTCCTTATGTGAACATCCGATTTCTATAATTCTTATAAGAAAAATTAAATACTTGATCTCAAATAATCTCACCCTCTTCAGCTAAGCCTCATGATTTTATTTTTCTTTCTGAATTTTTCAAGTAAAAAATTTTCTTATCTTCTATAAATTTTTTTGTGGATTCTGAATTTTTTATCCAAAGAGACATAAGACACTCTATTGCTATAAATTTTGTAGAATGTGACATATTTAATTTCTTATTATGTAATTTGTGTATTTTATTACTTCATAATTTTTTTGTTTATTCTATTTATTCTATCATTCTTTGGCTCCTATCTAATGATAATAATTTAAACATTTATGAAATTTAAGTAAATATTATTTAGTTTTGAATATTTTATGAAAAGAAGTTCTTCTATATTTTTTATGAAGAGGCTCATCAATGATTATATGGATTTGTGCTTCTATTCACAGAAATGCCAATCATTCGACTACAATGAGGCATGATTATAGCCTATCAATACCTATAAGATAAGCTTTTTCAGCAATCTTAGACAACACCATCTAAATATGTATACAACAATAATATGATTTATTTAACATCGCACGCATCTCTAAAAAAAGATTGAGCAGTGTGCACCAATTTTTTTATGAAGAAATAATATGCATGTAATGATTCATATGACATCAATATGAACAATAATAATTAGTATGAATAATATCAATCAATATGAACAAGAAATATATAATTAATTAATAATCTCTATACCAATATCATCTATAGTATTTATGTGCATATATCATAACAGAAATCTATATGCCAGATCAATAATTAATATTCCTATCTCAATGATATTTCTGTGTATTATGTGAAATCCTATATGAAATATTTTCATATTATTTTGATGAAATTATACCAATTATATCGATGAAATCCCATATGCAACTCAATAGTGACCAAATTAGTACATATTAATTACCGAAAAATATAAATATTATCTCTATTGTCAGTACACCATATTTATATTCTATCAATATCAATGCATTATGTCTATACATATGAAATCAATTATCGCTGTATTTAGTATCTATATCATTTCAGTTACCATTATCTATGCAAGTCAATAATATGAAAGCTATTAGTTATATCATATAATATCCATTATTTTTCATATCATATCATTTTATGTGTATCATGTACCATTATATCATATATATATCATATATCATGTACTCGTATCAGCGTTATTATTTATCAAATTCTTGTATCAAGAATATTATACAACCAGTGCAATTATCATATCATATCTAATCATATGAAATCATGTTATGTACACACATACAATAATACTAAACATGTCAAGACCACTAGCTCTTGTGACATTTTTTCTATATAAATCCTATGATGCCTCATAGGTCAGTCAAACCAATTAGGAATCAGTCACATTGGACATTAGTCTAATCAATCAATAAATTAGGTGACTTCATGTAAGAAGTCGTCATTTTCTACTCGTCGATATATCACATCATATTACTCAATATCGTTATGCCTCCCTTTATATTTTTTAAGATTACAACACAAATATTTATTTAAAACAAATCTATCGATTCACCCTCCTATATAGGAAAACATGTCTCTGGCCAACTTGAATTTATCAAATCTCTAGCCAACTTTTTATATACACATATACGCCGTATCATGTATTTATCATTTATAATAGTATATATCATATATTATGTTCATATCTAGTGCAATTAAAATATTATGTAAATTATATCGATATTATGAGCTATAGCAATCTATGCTTAGTATACTTATCATTATGCATGCTAGTTTGCATATCATAAATGATGTCAAAATATTTATTAGATCATATGCATCTTATCAATTATGCATGTTATGTCAGATGTACAGTTGTAGACGCTTGTCATGTATAACCATATTAAACATAATATGAAAGTCATAAATTATTTTAGGTATGCATTATACCTTATAATTTTAGATAAAATATCATAAATGCAAAACTACTTGATGAAATCTCAAGATGGTCATATTAATTTATTTAGAATGAAGATTTCTATGATA
>NW_021455567.1:0-236 GCF_001605985.2 Dendrobium catenatum
TAGTGGTTCGGTCAACTCGACCTACGTCCACTCCTTAGGGGCACCCTCCAAGTATTGCACTACAAAACGTGACTCTCCTTTAGCCCCCACCGCTAGGCAGAGAAGCCCTCACAAGAACCTCCTTTTTGCCACCCCGGCAAGGCAGAGAACCTACCCCTTTTTACTTTCTCCTGAAGCTGGCAGAGAACCATAACAAAAAGCTGTTGCAACCCATGACCCCGAGTTTGAGATTTTGA
>NW_021455568.1:0-369 GCF_001605985.2 Dendrobium catenatum
TAAAGCAATGAAGATGAATAATGACATTGGGGCCGAAGTAGGACAGCAGCGAATGAGTCGAAGAGGCGACTCAAGCAATCTCTCCGCCTCCTGTAAAGTAACAAAGCCGAACAACAACGAAGAAGTCGAAGGAGGTCGGGACGTCAGAGCGAAGTTCGCACAGGCAACGAAAACACAGTCATGGAATGAACGTAAGTCCTCCCTTTGTCAATTTTTTTCTTTTAAACGACCAAATTACCGAACGGGAGTTACTCTAACGAATTGATGTCTCTCAAATCTAAGCTTTTCTTGTTCTTTCTATTTTTCATTTCTTGTTCTCTATTAAGAATAGAAATAGGGAATTAAAGGCTTTTCATGGATAGGTAATGG
>NW_021455569.1:0-1073 GCF_001605985.2 Dendrobium catenatum
CCATCTCACGTTCTTTGCATGGGTTTCCCACACTCCTTATCCCTAACGCTCCTCTCCTCTAACAATACTATCAGCCAAAATCCTTTGCCCTTCCCAACCATCTATTTCATTACATAGAGGTACTAAGTCCCACCTCCCTCTACCCATGAGGCATTATAAAGATCAATGTTTATGTCTACAACTTCCCTAACTTCATCGGCCTTCATGATTAATATTGTCAAGCAGAAGGAATCAAGTTTTAAGATTAATATCTATGGAACAGATCATTAGCTCATTAATGTTCGTGATTGAGGTGTCAGGTGAGGATGAATAACACAAAAAAAGGAAGAATAACACAATGATATTATGTATATTATTTAAAATTTCATTTGCATGTGCATAAAGAAAAATTATTAATGTTGTGTCATGGAACATTTATGGGAGTAGAGTGATATAAAGTTTAACGTTTGAGCATTGTATCAAGATCCAGTATATATATAAATAATAAAGAGGGGTGTAAAAGTCGTAAGAGATACTATAACTTTTATGTGTAAAAACCTTAGAGGAGAAATGCTACAGGGCTGGCCCAGGTGAAAAGAATCCACTAGTGTATGTAGTTGATTACAAACGAGGCTCTTTCTTGGAGGAAGGCCTTGGCTCAAAGTAGAAATATACATCATATAGAGCATATTACATCGTGGGACTTGGAAAAAATCTAGTGATATGAGAGTTATTCTCAAGAGAGTGCTAGCCTGTTCGTTTAGTTAGTAGGATTGTAATCGGGCAAAGTAGGATTGTAATTAATCGGGCAATGGTGGTCGGCGAGCAACAGTGCGGTGGTGGTCGACGAGCAACGATGGTCAGAGGGACCGTAGTTGGCAAGTGGTGGAGGTCGGAGGGATCGTAGTCAGTTTGCGACTAAGGTCATAGGGACTATATTCGGCGAGTAACAGAGGTTGGAGGGACCATAGTCAGCGGGAGGCGGTGGTCGGGGGGACTTTAGTCTATGGGCAACGGTGGTTTGAGGGATCGTAGTTGGCAGGTGACGGTGGTAAGTGGGACCATAGTCATTGGGCGACAGTGGTTGGAGGGAG
>NW_021455570.1:0-298 GCF_001605985.2 Dendrobium catenatum
TTTCAAATCAAAATCTTAATGTCATAGCCAACTAGTTCAACACAACATGGCTTTTTTCATTTGTCTTGTCTCCTCTAAAAAAATGTTTCATTGTCTATCATTGTAACCTTTTATGTATGTCACCATTCAATATCTACCCTTGCACCTCTTCATACAAAGACAACAAGATAATATATAACATATGATCATACAACAACATAATGTCATGTCACAATATAAAAATTACAAACGCATAAAGGACTTTACTTTAATGATTATTTCTTTATGGTAGGCTTGATAATAAGCTTATGATGTACTA
>NW_021455571.1:0-607 GCF_001605985.2 Dendrobium catenatum
TGTAACAAATACTTCAAAGAATAGAATGAATAAAGCTACAATTGAGAAATATCCCAATGCATTCCATAGAATCCAAAAGCACGAATCATTCTTCCTCTATAGTCTCTTACTTCCTCTATAGTCTCTTACAACTCCTCCAATTCCAGCTCCATAATTGCTTTTTAGTGCAGCATCAATATTGAAAATTGAAAAATTACTTCTTTTCTTTGGAAAAGAATTGGTTTGTGTTATTTCTAGCATTCCTATTATGAAGGAAGGAGATGAGGATTTTATGGATTTAAAATAAAAATTGACTGGAAAATAAGCTAAAGCGTCCAAAGATAAGTAATTTACCGAATCATCAATGAAATGATAGAACCAGAGCAAAGGAGCGAACCAAAGACAAGACTGACAAGAATGTTGAAATAGATAGATATCAGAAGTCAGCCCGGGTGGAAAAAGTTGATGCCCCTCTTTCGCTTATGAGATAGAACGTCCCTTCTTTTGCTTATGGGGTACTCCTTCCTACGCTTGACCTAGAGCCTTGTGCATTGATGTTAGTGAATGCAAACTTGAAGATATACATGAGTGTGTTTATGTCAAAAAAAAAAAAAAAAAAAAAAAAAAA
>NW_021455572.1:0-373 GCF_001605985.2 Dendrobium catenatum
TGAAATCTAATTTGGTGTGGAGAATTAAGATGCATAAGCCTAGACATAATACATGCATCTGATTATAAATTTCTTAAAGGTGAACCCAAACTAGTTTGGGTTCCCAGGTCTAACAATTAAGATTTTTGCAGAAGTACTCTCACACAAGACCTCGTGGGAGCATATGGTACCTGGATAGCGGATGTTCAAAGCATATGACTGGAGATACTACTCAATTCATAACGCTAAAAGCCAGGAATGAAGACAAGGTTACACTTGGAGATAATAGCACAAAAAAATTGGTTGGATCAGGTATGATTGGAAATTTTAAAAACTTTTTCATAGACAATGTATTAATGGTTGAAGGCTTAAAACATAATCTGTTAAGTATAAG
>NW_021455573.1:0-269 GCF_001605985.2 Dendrobium catenatum
AAACTCTCCCACCTCAAATTCAACTGGTCGGTGTTTGGCATCATAATATTTCTTCTTTTTATCTTGTACTGCCTTCAATCAATCACGGATCAATTTGATCTTTTATGTAGCATCATCAACTAGATCAGCACTAATAATTTTTCTTTCCCCTGTCTCAGCCCAACTTAATGGTGTCCTACACCTTCTCCCTTAAAAAGCCTCATTATGAGCCATTGTTTTGATTAAAAAAAACATCATTTAAGTATATATAATTTTGGAAAATATTTAAT
>NW_021455574.1:0-288 GCF_001605985.2 Dendrobium catenatum
AAGATGACTTCTCTATGCTACCTTTTATGGTATTATTGGACACATCAAGAATAGTTGTCCGGAGCTTAATTCTATCAAAGTTGCTGAACAACCGATGTCTCAGACTGTTAAGGAAGACCTTAAGAAAGATGTACAAAACTTGAAGCCATATGAAGATAGTGATGAATACGGTCCATGGATCCATGCCAAATTCAAAAACATGCGTTTTAGAAGGTATAATAATAGTAATGTGGGAGTTAACGGAGGGAAGAAATAGGTCTATAGACCTGTAATGAAGAATGACTGGAA
>NW_021455575.1:0-210 GCF_001605985.2 Dendrobium catenatum
CAACCAATCTCACCTAATAAAATGTTTAAGCATAATATTAAAATATTAGACATTAATTTATGAATTTGCTCATATAAACTTTTTAAATGCAATAAATTGAATTAAAACCATGTCATATATATTTAATTATATAGGATTTTTTGTGATTATACAATATCATTAATATTTAAATTTTACTATTTATACAGCCACACAAAATCCTTATTGTGG
>NW_021455576.1:0-1622 GCF_001605985.2 Dendrobium catenatum
ACCAAACATGAGCTTGGAGGTTCCCTTGTATGATCAATTCAGCCCATGTATTCTCAAACTCCTCATTAGAGTCACATTTGCTCATACACTTATTGAAGAGGCCTTTGACTTTGTTATTGGTATTATAGCACAATACTTTTGATGTAGCCTTTTTACGGATATGCCATTGGCAAAGTCTATGGCGACTGTGAGGTAGTGCAACTTCTATGGCCCTAACCATTGCCTGGTCTTGATCTGTATATATTATTTGTGGATGTTTATTACTCATCATTCGCACAAAAGTCGTAAACAGCCACGTAAATGATTCAATTGTCTCTTCGGATAAGAAGGCAACCCCAAGCAAAATTTTTTTGTCAATGATTGTTAACCCCGACAAATGGTGTGCATACCAAATTATACTTATTAAGCCTATAACTTGTATAAAAATTTACCACATCACCAAAGAAGTCATAATCTATCCTACCAATCCCATCAACCAAAAAAAAAAATAATCTATCAAATTCATCCTTCTGGACATCCCAAACGAACATGTTATCATTAAGTTGATGTTCTTTAAATAACTCAATCAAAGTATTAGTGTCCCCAAATTCAATCTTTGCTCTTTTTACTTTTTGAATAAAGTTGTACGCATCCCTCCTTGTGAATCCAATATTTTCGACACCTCCAACTTCATCAGCAAGGAAGGAAAATGCATCAATGGTTCTTATCCTAGCTTCTGTCATTGATTTAAGAACAGAAGCTTTTTCATCACACACATTCTTGCATGATCTAAGAAGATATATGCCGGTCTTCTAGCCTAGGCAAATCATGATTGTGATTTTCAATAAATTTTTTCACCTTCCAAAATCCAGATTCATCCATTGTAAACCTAATCATAGTTGGATAACCAGTTCGGGAGTCTGATTTTCGATAATTCCTTTGGATATTAAGACCATGCAACTTCTTGAAATTAGCTTTCGAACAAACATAAGTCCTTGGATTTAAATTCCTGGAATTTGGCCAGTAATTTTGATGATCCTTATGAACACTAAAACTAAGATTTTGCCCATAATTACAATAAGCCTCGTATGCCTCTTTCTCATTAACATAAACATCCTAATAAATATGCAATAAATAAATTATACATACGCAACCAATAAGCAGTAATTAAGCAGAACAATACGCAACAAATACATAATAAATACTCAACAAATACGCAATTAATATGTAATTAATACGCAATGTATACTCAACAAATAAGCAATAAAATACCCAATGTATATCAAACAAATAAGCAATGAATACGCAACAAGACTTAACAATGCGAAAATCGTTCAACAAATTCCTTATTGTACCCTTGCTAAATACTACTTTAAAAGAAGAAACCATCGATCTTGTTTTAAAGTCAATTACAATTTAACATTATGTACATTGTTGATAAAAGTATGCTGTAAATAAAACTTGGAAACATTGATTTTGTAAAGAAATTTAATGGCAACTTTGCTATAAAGAAAACTTGGAAGGAGGCGAACTATACCGATAAGCTAAACTTTCCGTCTAATCGCACTGGTTTTAACTGTTCTGCTTCATGTGCACTCGTTTCCTGGACGTCAGCATTCAGGTTATCGGCTTCCTCCGAGCCA
>NW_021455577.1:0-466 GCF_001605985.2 Dendrobium catenatum
CAATGAGACTTAGGTTTTGTTTGGGACGGCTTTTTTACTGCTTCTTAAAATAAATTTTTAGTACAAAAAATTTTAATTTTTTTTTCTAAAAAACTGCTTTAAGAAGCAGTAAGAAAACATGTCCCAAACAAAGCATGGGATGAATTTTTGACTGCTTCTTAGAGCATCTTTATAGTAAAAAAAATTTATTTTTTTAATTAAAAAGCTGCTTTAAGAAGCAGTAAGAAAGTTGTCTCAAACGAAGCGTTAGACTTCATTTGAGACAATTTTCTTACTGCGCGCGTTCTAAAACAGTGAAAAAACTATCCCAAACGAAACTTTAACCTTATAAGAAATGAACAAATTTAATTTCTGTAATTTTATAAGAAAAATTATGTTGACTAAGAGTGGAGGAGTTTGCATATATAAATACAATTGTAAAATTAGAGGGAGATTGGGTTGGCTCTAGTCTCTTTTAAATTAAAGA
>NW_021455578.1:0-240 GCF_001605985.2 Dendrobium catenatum
AATGCTCTTAGAAACATAGGTGGAGTACTATCATACATGTTTGCTTCTCTTTTTCTTTTAGCTTTTCTTTTTTTCTTTATTTTAGCTTCAAAACACTTCTTTAGCTCATGCCATCATAAAAGAGAAATGAAATAATGCTAAGCTTCCCAAGAGGTAACAAAACAAACACTTAACGTGCATGTCTTAGTAAAGGAACGATATGGCCTTCTCTTGTAAACACTCCACCACACACTTGAAGTG
>NW_021455579.1:0-1063 GCF_001605985.2 Dendrobium catenatum
TAAGGGAGCCTATAATCCAAGTTCTTATCCTAATTTTAATTTCATGGACTAACTTCTTTTCCTACATCTTTCCTTGATGTGGGAACCCTTGCCCATTTAACATTTCACTCGGGCGCCGGTGCAGCGGCCCTTGCACACTTGTCAATGTATTCTAGCCATACATCATGTCGCTTCCAAGGAACACCCTGACATTAACATAATTTTTTAAAGGGTTTATGTCATGATTATTTGACAAATTTTATATTGGTTGTCGACTACCTAACACAACCCTCCATGTTTCTCATCCAGGACTTGAGACCTAGCAACGACAGTTTTCAATGATAGATTTTGAAGTCATAAAAAAAATATCAAGTGTAATAAAAGATATATAACCATAATAACCGGATTAATAAAGTTTTTTTTTTTTTCATTTGCATATTATTCTTATTTACAAACTTTCGATTACTTATATTAGTTTAGAAGATAAACTTCTAATTTAAATTAATTTAGATTATTTTTAATTTTACCACTCTATCTTTGGTTCTGTTATTGATCATGAAGAGTTAACTCATCTATATTCACATTAAATTCATCAAGCATCCATAGGATTCATAGAATTTATGAGAAAAATTTTATTGAACTCCGTTTTTTTTAAATTGTATGTTCTTTCTTTTAACCTTTTGATTTTTGTCAATTCATGTGCATTACAAGGTAAAAATTTTAACATTTGCTGAAGCTTGGCTCCATTCTCTCATGGATAGAAAATCTTTGCCTTTTTGCTCCACATTCTTGGCATCTCCTTTCTAGCATATGTCTAAAGTTAATAACATTTAGGGCCAACTTCCTTCCTAATGATATAAGGCCCCTCACAAGTTGAACATAATTTGTCGAGTGTCGATTGTCAAGCTGTAGCATCTACCATTTGTTAAACTAAGTCACTAGTGCGAATGACTTTCTATTTGACTTCTAAGTTGTAGTATTTGGTCATTCTTCGTTTAACTTCTTTTAGCTTAATTTACGCTTAAGCCTAGGGCTATTCTAGAAGATTCTCGGTTACATCCATGCACTTTCACAAAACTGTGAG
>NW_021455580.1:0-521 GCF_001605985.2 Dendrobium catenatum
TATACAAACTAAGGTGCGCGTGTAGGGGTATTTTGAAATATTTTGTAGTTGTGCAGGTAACAGCCATTTGAGTACGCAAACTTTTCATTTGAGGGCTTGTACACGCCTTCTGTCCGCTAGTACGAGTGTTGCGGATCCGGTGGCGTTGCTTTGTAGGTTATAGACGCCTTCTGTCTGCTTGTATCAGTGTTGCAGATCTGGTGGCGTTCTAGTCTTGATATTGACTCCCCCTTTTCTCATTCACTGGGGAAAGATTTTCTGGATTTTGGAGTCAAAGACTGTTGATTTGGAAAGAACTCCTTTTAGGCTTTTCGGCGTAGTAGACTTGCTATTTCCGGTGTTTGTGGGTACCAGAGCTGTTTTCTTCTTAATTAAGAACCGAAAAGAGACTTTGAAACACCAAGAATTTTGGTTCTAATTTGTTCAAACATTTCTTTTCTGATTTTGCAAGGGAATGTACTTTTCGTACATCGAGCTGCTTTTCTACCCGGTGTACTTGTAGATTTTGACCATCACTGTCA
>NW_021455581.1:0-1264 GCF_001605985.2 Dendrobium catenatum
CACAAATTTTAAGATTATATTTGGACTCTAAAACTAAGGCAATCAGATGTCTTTAGGCAAGGTTAGGATTTCTTTTATTTATGATCTTTGATGCAAGTTAGATTGTTAAAATATCAAATTATCAAATCAAAATTATTAAATTCAATGTGAGCCATGATATAATACGTAGCAAGTGAGAGAACCTTTATAATGTTAATCATATCAACAACTTTAGGAATGACAAAATTTCAAAGAATAAGCTAGATGATCCTAACATCTTACACTAATATATTGACAGCATGAATATGATAATTAATATTATATTATCTAATAATAGTGTTGGCTTCGGTCCAATTATAATTATGATTTGAGGGAAAAAAATATAATTTTAGTCTCCAGTGATTGAAAGATGAAGAAATTCATGGAAGTCATGGGTTTTTTTTTCAACAGGCCTTTTATTAACATAAGAATGTAGGGCAATAATTTCAGTATTAATTCAAAGGCTTGCAAAAAATTAAAATAGAAATTCATAATTGAATGGATAGGAAAGGGCGAGGATGAATCCAAGAGTGGTATGGGAAAACATATGGAGTATATGAATGTTTTAAATCTCTTGGTTGATGATTTTGGAAGTGGTTATTCTAGGAGTTTTATATAAGTTATAGGCATCTTCCTTAGTGGCCTCAATAAATCTAGAATCGACATTGCATCTAGAGGAACTATCGGCAAGTGCTCAAGAAAGATTTCCACTTACCATTGAGATCTCAAGAGGGAAGGAAAAGGATTTTAAAAGAAGAAGTATGTGAAGAGAATGAAGTTTTCTCTTTTAATAGAATTCACCAGATCATATTATATGATTATGAGATGGTATAGGATGATTGAGTGTAATCAATTCATCCAAATGATTAGTTAAAAATGGTTGTCTTATCGTATAGTTTGATCAGACATCGCACTGGATGATTAGAGAGAGAGAGCATTTGTCCTAAGGAGTTAATTAAAGATTTTACTAGCTTAATTAAAGTCATACATCAGTTCCTTCCACATGGATCGTGCAGTATGAAGAGGAAATAATACAATACAATTAATAATAATTGAATGATATTAGCTGTTGGATGTGTTGGGATCAAAGAGTTGATATTTTGTTCAGATCATACTGGACAATGTGAAAAAAAATTTTAGAAGCTAAATGATGAAATGTAATGATTAGAATGGGTTAAAAAAAAAAACATGAAATAAATAAAAAAATAAGATAAAATCATGTTTTTTTGTTTTTGTTTTCCTTGTA
>NW_021455582.1:0-490 GCF_001605985.2 Dendrobium catenatum
CAGTCATAGGTTCAAATTCACGTTGTGATTTTCTTTAAACAAAAACTACCTCCATACATGGAATAGATTTGTAGCTACCCTTGTTGTCTCTTCATTTGTCACTAGCTTCTTGTCTATTTATCTATAATTGGTCATGTGTCCTACTTTCAATCAATATAAATATTTCAAATAGATTTCTATCCTTCAAATTAAACAAAAAAATAAAAAACAATGCAAAGATGTAGATATGAGAGAAATAAAGACTTTCAACATGTCAAATTAAATATATATAAAAAATACCCAGAACTACATATTTGTATTTCTCTCATCTCAGCAACAGGTCAATGCTAATGCTTTTACGCACTAAATTTAGATGAACTTTATATAACAACTGTAACTTTTGATAACTACAATCACTTAGTATCAATGAAAAAAATATAATATTCACGTACATTTCTTGCCTCATCAGAGCCGTTCTTCTTCATAAAGAATTTCTGAGCCTGTTGAATTA
>NW_021455583.1:0-983 GCF_001605985.2 Dendrobium catenatum
GTTGATTAAGGTTAATGAAATTTAATGGAGTTTAGATTTTAGTTTTGATTGTATATAATTGTAGACTTGATTTAGAATTAATTGAAATTGAATGAAGTTTATTTTAGATTTTTATGCATTTTATTTTATTTATTTAGATTTAGTGAAAATTAAGACCCTTAAAGAGGGGATCACCTAAATCTAATAGGTATTATAAGATCAACTAATGTCAAATCAAGGTCAATTTGATCATTGGGTATATGACACTAGTTTTCTATGTTTTATGTTTCATCCAAAATGGATGTGTGTAGTTCACCCTAGATTGACTAGGTTAGCTAAAACTGATCCTTAATTGTTGTCCTTAGTGTAACTAGGTCGTAGGATTAAAATCAAAGTTTATCTAACCCTTTTGGACATATACATTGCAATCACACCAATCATTAACAAGTTCACTAAATCTAAGATAAAATGAATGTAATGAATTAATGGAGATTATATCTAAAACATGCTTTGATTTTGTTTAAAGATTCATCAATAAGGAATCATATCCTTGGATTAACTCAATGATATTATAATGTATGAAGGATACAACATAGCATCATTTGACTTTATATGAAATCAAGTCATTGAGGATTTAGAGGACAATCAAGAAAAAATGGAAAATTTAATTAGAATAAATGTCCTCTAAATACCCAATGAAGATTGCATGTACTTGAATATAGATACTTCTTGATATCTTAGAATACATGCATGGAATCATTGGAAAATCATTCAATTAATAATGAATTTTCCTTTAAAATAGTTAGGTTAAATCATAACCTATTTAAAAGAAAATTCAAATAGGAATTTAATGAAATTCCAAATAATCTTATACAAAGATATTTAAGATGTATGTAAATCTCTTGATCATGTCATTTAAAATTGAATCATGCCATTTACAACCCTTGATTTGACTAGATTTTTAATTTAAATATAATTAAAATAATTTAAAATTAAAGAAAACT
>NW_021455584.1:0-457 GCF_001605985.2 Dendrobium catenatum
CGAGCATGGTGGCACAACGCCACGAATCAATTAATGGTAAACTTAAATTAATCAACTTTAAAAATCAGAAATTGAACCTTAATTAACTTTAATTAATGATCCTAATTAGGACATATCAAAACCACACGACTTATCTCACTCACTTTAGATGGTTTGCTAGGATCACTGACTATAGTTTTAGGATAGGCCGGTGTTTTACTTTCTGCAGTTGTGTGCCGTATTTTTCAAGTTTTCACTGCATGTTGTTTGCTAGTGTAGAATTGATTTGTTTACTTACTTCTTGCACTCTGTGATTGATTGTGCGTTAGATTTACCCCTAGGTTAGGGCGAATTATACTTCTGCAATCTTATGCAGGTGGCCATGCTCGTACAGGAGCTGATATTAAAGGGGGAAATTAATAAGAATAAAAAAATTATATACTCTTTGCACAGGTACTCGCTGCGCTTAAGACCCCCT
>NW_021455585.1:0-267 GCF_001605985.2 Dendrobium catenatum
CTTAGTCTTCAAAATAGTTTTAAAAAGTTTAGTAAGCTATAAAATTCCTTCATCTCCTAAGCATTTCCACACCTCTATTGGAATATCATCAGGCGCCACTTATCATTTGCTTTTCCACCCAAATCTCACAAAATATAAGAAATTATATTTTTTTAAAAATATAAAATATTTAAGATACGCATGTCGGACACGCGTGTCCAATTTTGTTTTTAATATTTTTTTAATCGGACACGTTTACGGCGTGTCCGACACGTGTCGGAGGAGTGT
>NW_021455586.1:0-279 GCF_001605985.2 Dendrobium catenatum
CGAGGTTCTCTGCCTACTTCAGGAGGAAGCAAAAGGATTGGGGTTTTCTGCCTTGCCGGGGTGGCAAAAAGGAGGTTTTTGTAAGGGCTTCTCCACCTAGCTATGGGGGATAAAGGTGAGTCACTTTGGTAGTGTAATACTCGGAGAGCGCCTCCGGGGAGTGGACGTAGGTCAAGTTGATCAAACCACTATAAACCCTTGTATTTTTTTTACTTCTTCTGCATTTTAATTTTCCGCACTTGTTTCTCTGTGGTGACTTTGGTTTGTGACATTTGTTCT
>NW_021455587.1:0-210 GCF_001605985.2 Dendrobium catenatum
TTTTTTAATTATTGTCCAATACATTATTGATGTCCTGGACGATGGGGTTTAATTATGCCTAAATTGATCTGGTGATTAATAAAAATAATTAAGGTTGATTGATTTGATCATATCATCCTGGATGATCGCAGGAACGGCCAGGATGATCAGTTCAAAAACCTTGATTGCTCCTGGATGACCAAAATCGTACATTATCTGTTCAGAGTGAGT
>NW_021455588.1:0-244 GCF_001605985.2 Dendrobium catenatum
TAACGTACCTCGAGACGAGCAAATTTTTCAATTGGGCTGATGGATAAAACTCACTCTACGGCTGCTAAAAACTAGTTTCCTTTTCTCTTTCCTCTGTTTTCTTCTCTTTCTCAAAACCATTTCTCTGTTAGCGGGAATGAGAAGAAACTAAGGGATTTTAAATAATTTTAATCTTAATTGACTTTGATATTTATAAAATAATAATAGAATAATAATATTTTAATAAATTTTTGATATAAAATTC
>NW_021455589.1:0-314 GCF_001605985.2 Dendrobium catenatum
AGGAAGATTTGTTCTGAAATATTTGTTCTGATTTAATATGTTCTTACTTTTAATATGATTTCTGATCTGTATTCTGATTCTGTCTGTTCTGATATGACTTCTGATCTGATATGATTTACTCTGATATCTGATTTCTGATTTCTGTACGTTTTGTCAGTTCTGATGTGATGTATTTCTGTTCTGATTTGATCTGATATGTACGATTCTGATTCTGTTCTGATTTGATTCATTCTATTCTGCTCTGTCAGTTCTGTATTCTAATTTCTGTACGGATTTCTGTTTGATGTGTTTGATGTGGACTCTGAGGATTTTGA
>NW_021455590.1:0-339 GCF_001605985.2 Dendrobium catenatum
CGTGGTGGTCAAGAAAGCTGTTGGAGACTTCCAAACAGCAAAGGAAGGCTTCTACCCTCTTCCTTCTTCGTCTCCGGCGACCTCGAGGCTAGTCGGAAGCTGTTGGAGACTTCCAAACAGCAAAGGAAGGCTTCTAGCTCCTTCCCCTTTCAACTCCGGCGACCTCTTGACGACGAAATCAGCTTCGGGAGACTATCGAACAGCAAAACCTGCTGTTTGGAGTGTGTAGACAGCAGCCAACAGCTTCCGGGAGCCTTCAAACAGCGATTTGGAGCCTTCGAAGCGTCCCGGACAGCAGCGGCGACGTCCGGAATACCTTGGACAGCGACTTTGGAGCTT
>NW_021455591.1:0-325 GCF_001605985.2 Dendrobium catenatum
ACTTTAGCTAATTTTTTTTTTTTAAAAAAAAAACATAAATCTCTAAAAATTTCTTGAAGTTTAAAGAGCATCTAATCCACCTATTGAATAAATTAAATCGCATATATTAAGTTTTTTCTTATATATCGATTTCTATATAAATAGATTTACATATATAAATCAGATTTTTTTTTTACTAAACTTTAAATAATGGCAAACAATAACTTGGTGCTTTTCTGTCAGAAAATTACTCAAGTAATTAAGCTACTGTTTCTTCAGAACTTCAAAAATTTTGATTGCTTTAATTACTTCGGCACTCTGAGTATAAAGTTACTATTTAATAATG
>NW_021455592.1:0-267 GCF_001605985.2 Dendrobium catenatum
GTGGTTCCACCCCTGCATACCCCTATAAATAAAGAGCAAAGGAGTAATTAGAATTTTTTAGATCTCTTTGAACTTGCGCAACTTAAGCATTGATTCATAATCGGCATGACAGGAACAAATGGTCTAATATATTTAATAAATTCTTTCAATAATACTAAACACTAACCTAAAAAAAAATCAAACTTTAACTAAAAAGCCAATAAAGAGCTACCACTTCCACCACCCATCTCCACCACCCATCTCCACCACCGCTCGCCGCCGGCAACC
>NW_021455593.1:0-415 GCF_001605985.2 Dendrobium catenatum
TATTCTCTCAAAAGGCACGAAGATCAAATGACAAAAAAATTAGCTGGCAGTCTAATTTGGACTATATATACAAAATATAAGAAAAACCGCCCAAAAACTTCAAGTTTTTAATTCTTTACGCAGTGGATCGTCTCGTACGATCGTTGATCGTCCTGGACGATATTACTTAAAAGCCTTGAAACGAACCTATTTGTATATATGTACGAAATGATTTCGTATAAGCGATCATCCCGTATTAACCAAGTTCATCCGGTATGAATGGTTATTACAAGGTCGGTTCCAAAAACTATAGAAAAACTGTCCTAAGTCGGTTGTATCGTCTGGACAAAAATTGGTTCGTCCGGACAAAATTCTTACAGAGACCAAATCGCCCTGTACGAAAATTTATTTTCGTCTGGATGAAAATCTTACAGAG
>NW_021455594.1:0-228 GCF_001605985.2 Dendrobium catenatum
AAAAAAGCTATCTCATTTTCGGACCAAAATATAATTTTTTTTTATTTGAGAGCATTTTGATCATATGGTCTATGAAAGGGGTAAATGAATTCACATCATTTGACGATAATTTGAGATAACAAAATGCTTCAAAATTAGTGCCATTGGGCATTTGAATCAAATGAGTGCAACTCAAATTTCATTTGTAATAAATTTCTTCATGCTTTCTAAAATAATTTTTTAATTAAA
>NW_021455595.1:0-346 GCF_001605985.2 Dendrobium catenatum
GAATCGCCCACGCATCGTGAACGGTGGAGGAGGTGATTATATAAGGTAAGATTGGTTGAGACACCGTGGAGAAGAGCGCGTAAAGAAAATTGCTGTCGATGAGGAGCCAATTGGTGTAAGCGGCTAAGGACTGGTCGGATGGGGGTTGCACGGTGCCGGTTAAGTGGCCGGCGAATCCATTAGCAGTGAATTGCTGTAGTAGTTGGACATGCCATATCGGGTAGTTTTCCATAGAGAGGGGATGAGGAGCGAGGTTTTTGATGTTGGATACAAGAAATTTCAGAGCCGAAGGAATTTGGCTGGCTATGCTGGTGGCGGGATTGGTGGAGAGGGAGGTGGGAAGAAT
>NW_021455596.1:0-357 GCF_001605985.2 Dendrobium catenatum
CTAACTTTCAGTTGTAAGAATATTTTCTAGATATAGGAGAAAAAAATCTCTCTAATATAATGAAGAATAAACTATAAATCAAAATCATATTCATATGATAAATTTAACAACCTGATCAAGAAAACTTAAAAGAGATTTAATAAGTTTGAGCATTATTCATATGAGATAGATTACAGTACAGAGATATAATAGATCTTAATTTCAAAGTCTAACTTTAAATTTGAAATATATTTTGATTCAAAAAGAAAAATACACCACTAAAGGAGTTACAGGAAGAAAGACAATCATTGATGTTTCTTCTTTTAACTGATTTAGGAAAGTCAATCACTGCTTACAAATTTTTTAGGTAAAAAGAAG